>NC_089789.1:4558233-4568233 GCF_040412425.1 Macrobrachium rosenbergii | reverse complement strand
ACAGAGTAAATTATTGCTTAACTGCAAATTATACAGAATGCCTGTTCACACACACTCACACACACACAACACACACACACACACACAGAGGGGTGTAGAGAAGCACCTTGTGAGTTTTAGACGAGTGGTTGAGGAAATTACATCCGCCACTGAACCGTAAGGCACCTGTCTCTCTTGCTATATAAACATTTATTTGTTCCAACACGGATACAAACCTACGCTTTCATATATGTAGTGATCCGCACTTACCTAGCTTCGGCTGTTCCCGACTCATAAACATTTATATGTGTACACGCACACACACATATGTATCATATATACACATACACACACACACACACACATATATATATATGTTATATATGGCCAGAACCGTAAATAGGGTACTGTATGCAGCAAGAGCTAAAAAAAAAAAAAAAAAAAAAAAAAAAAATGGCAACTGAGCCTAGGATTTCTGGAGCTGTGAACACGAAGCCTTGAACTTGAACAAGTAGAACTTTTGTAAACAGCGTTCTTGTGTCGCGTATGCGCTGGTTGCTTTTCGCATTAGTTTTTTGCCGGTTTTTCGCTTATTTCTCATATCCAGTGTATAATAAGTAGTACTGGAGACAGTCGTGATTCTGCCGATGCAAGGGGGAAGTATGAGAATCTAGCAAAAGTGAAGAAATCTAGCTTCTCACGGTTGCTGACGGTTGGCTTGGCCACGTTCGTCTGTCGTCTACAAATGGTGAGTGTTAGAAAAAACATTGAGATTTTGTGATATTCAGAAATTTAAAGTGTTTTAATTTGAATTAATGCTGTACGAAATTAATTCAAAATGTGTTCAATGTCTAAAATAGAATAGAAAAGTTACGTGCTGTGAACATTCTTATATCGAATGTCGCAGGCATATGTAATCGTACTGTGAGTATCGTTATAATACTTCACAGTCCAGATAGTCTAGTTGGGCCAGCCATGTGCTCTTTGTCGATTGTATCAATGCGGCATTATGATTCAGATATATTTTTCTTTAATGGGTTTACAATTTGTAGATTGCTAGCCAGCAAGTTGAGAGTGGTGACGAGTATTTCGTTTGATTGGTAATATCTACCTTTTGATTGTTAATATCTTTTGATTGGTAATGAAGGATAACCGTATTACTGTATTCAACTCGCATAGGTTTACTGAAGTCGCCTCAAAGCAAAATCCTGGCGAGAACTCGATGATCGTTTGCAGTGGACAGACACTGTCTTCTTTTGCTTCTTTGTCTTAGTTATCTGTGCCGACTTCATTACCGCATTTTTATTGTTATGGTAATGTTTGTATTATAAATATGCATCCGAATTGCTGCTGCTAATAAAAGTATATTACAATAATTCCTGGAGAGAAAGTGAGAGAGAGAGAGAGAGAGAGAGAGAGAGAGAGAGAGAGAGAAGGGAATTTGTCAGTCAGTCACAGAGTGTCTGCCATACTTAAGTCTTCTTTTTCGAAGAAGAGGTCGAGACAAGCAAGTCCAACCGCGAGAACGTTGCGGATCGTCCCGAAACTCGTTCCAGGGTACCTAAGTTCTGCCCAGTTGTCGTATATAGGGAATAGCGGTGAGGGAGGCTAGCTTGGGTGGATGACTTTTTTAAATGTAGAGTGCATTAGCTTTACAATATCTTTTTCAAAGACATACAAGAATGAATATATGAATTCATGTTGTGTTTTATATATATAGCAGGGTTACTATTAGTGGTGGTAACTGTTACTTTTACACCTTTAGTTAGGTGCAAATACTAATAATTTTCCCGGTGGTTGTCGGGAATTTCGAACTGATCATTCGAAGTCCCCGCCATTTAACTTCACAAGTGTTGCGTTAAATTGGGGCAAGACTGAGGGATCTCGCGGGCAGTTCATTGTGCAGAAAGTTGTCCAATACGCGACAGAGTTAAGAAGTAATTCTTAAATGCCTTGAGGGGAAGGAGCCCGTCTTATAGTAATGAAGACACTATGAATTTTCATTAATGAATATGATTTGCTATTCCTAGTACGAGCTAAATTGTCTATGTAGAGATTTGAGCCAAGGACTCCGTAGCCATTCAAGAATTTGCAGATTACGGCCTTCAGCCAGAACTTCGAGTCAATTCATTGATCCCAGATGATAACTTAACTGTCATTCTTCCTATTCACAAGTAAAGTAGATTCATTGATCTCCGTAATGCCTAAATAACCGATGATTCCCGCCTGAATTACAAGGATTCTGTAGTTTACGTGGGAAAGCGTAAGTTTCTTTTGAAGTAGGGCGAAGCGACGCCTCATTCCTGCCCTAGTCCTGAACGTTGTAAGTACCGTGATGTTTTAGTGTCTCTCTCTCGATTCTCTGGCAGCCATCGCCATACCAGGTCGAATTCCGTAGTAACTGTGAGTTATCTTTATCCATGTATAGATGTGTCATCCTTGCGATGAGGAACTTGATTTGCGCAGCAAACGAAAGCTGCAAGTGTAAGAATGTCATTTAATTGTAGTTTAGAGTAAATAGTTCTCGATTTGTTGTGTTTTTCGTCCAGTCGTGGACTTAGTGTCTTCAAGCACGTGATATCAAAGACCTAAGGGCTACCAAGTAACAAAGCCCAGATAGCTTTCCAGGTTCCTTGAATTGGATTGGAGAGTAGTAAGAAACTGCGTGTGCAGTGGAAATTTGCTATTAACGATTAATCAGTGTTGGTTCTTAATGCACATTGGCTTAGCCGCCCGTGATGCTCTTTCATTCATGTTCAGTATTGTTGATGGGTTTAAATGTTTATTTTTGTAATAAAACTGTAATTTGTTGACCAAATTTTATTGAATCCCACCTAGATAGTTTTAGAGAGTGCGCCTCCTCAAGGCCTTGTCATCGACCCATAACATCAGGGCACCAATCAGAACAAAAATAATAAAAGTCGAAGAAAATCCCGACAATTGGTCCTTTGAACCGGATGACAAGTGCTCTTAGAGCTTGAAGGGAAATTTCAATAAAGTATGGTCTATAGGGTGGCCCTGATAGGACACAGTCAGCTCCCACCGAATCTGCCACAGTGTTCAGATAACCAGATTGAGATCTATAGAAGGCCAGGAGGTCTGGTCAGTCAATTTTTAGATAGTAGTCTATCATTCTGGCAGAGACAGGGAAACGACCTGGCAATCGATCACCCCAAAACCGTTTGGGATAATTTACGTACTCTTATCGAACGCTTGAGGAAAATTTGTGAAATCATTGCTATCTGCGACGCAGAGATCAGAGAGTATCTCTGATAATCGTTTTGCTATCAATTCCGTTGAATATGTCAAGAAAGTAAAGAACTTTAATGCGAGAATCTCCAAATACTGCTACAAAAGAAGTCTGTACGGAGTCCAACACTTGCCTATGAACTCGTGCCTACCGCGAAGGCAAACAAAGGGGACGAAGTCCATTTTGATTCAGAAATCCGTAACGCGTTCCTCAATCGTTTGATGAGATTGATCAGAGAGAGAGAGACAGACAAAACAACTAGGCTCAGCTTGTTCCGATGTGCAATTGGCCACACGTGCCACTAGTCTTTGTACCCCGTCTTTCTAACGTAAGAAAATTCCTAGTTTCTAGTTTACATAACCCCCTAAGAAGTAGAGTACATTATCCAAAATGGCAGTGGCTATGATTGTCCACATCAAGGCATCGCTGAGTCTCACAGCGGACTTACTGGCGAATCACAGCGTGCGTTAGTAGAAACGTATTCGAGAGCGTGTACCAAAATTTGGTCACGCAGTTGAGACAAGAAGAAGGTCAGCTTCGAGAGCTGTACAAACGTCAAGTCGTAAAGTTAGAATCTAGCTTAGATGCCAGAATCAGGCAAGCCTTAGCAGAAGCTGTGCGAGCTTCTACCCTTTTGTTGAATCGAATCGATAAACTGAAAGTCACTCAGACAGGGAATGTTTCCCTCCCCAAATTGAAACCGCTGCCTCTCCCCACATTTGAAGGGGAAGTGCAGGGAATATGCTTCTTACAGAGAATTGTTCACGATCCACGTGGATCGAAGGGCAGATTTGGACGACGTGTCCAAATTTACTTACTTGCTAGGGACTCTGGGCAGGGATCCGCTTAGGATCGTTAAATCCCTAAGTGTAACAGCCGCGAATTACCAGGTAGCATTAGATCTCTTGGATAAGCAATATGGTAATGTACACCAAACGCTCGTGATCTTGCATCGAAAACTTGCCAACATATTCGTACCCTCGTTGAACCCCGTAGAGCTGAAGAAGTTCAGATTTGAGTTAACAGTGATCATTGAGCAAATAAAGAGGCTGAGTACTAATGATATAGGCCATGGCATGGTCATGAGCCTTATCAATCAGAAGTTGTCAGAAGGTAAGCTCTATCGAAGGTGGTCGAACACCTCAGAAAATGCGACTATAGTTTAGAAGAATTTTTTGAAGCTATAGACTTCATAATTCGCATGTTGGAAGATGACACGTTACAGCGAGGCGAGAAATTAGAATCTGATAAGAAAACGATGTCAGCGTTAGAGCCAAAACGAAACCCATGCAGAATAATTCTTGTCCCTTTTTGCAATGAACGGCACCCGCCTCATGGATGCCGCCGAGTAAGTGACGTGGCTGCCAGACGCCGCATTCTACTAAGGAAGGGCCTGTGTTTTAATTGCCTTCAGTCAGGTCACCGTAGTGATAGATGCCCTAACCCCAATTCATGTAAAAGTTGTGGAAATAATCATAATACTTCCATTTGTGATAATAGCAGCTTCAGAAAAGCACATTCCGTTCCCTCCACTTTGTCCCGAAATAATCCCAGTTTAGTAAGTAACAGTCAAGCTACAACCTCCGCCCTGTAGTAAATCGACGCCCAGGCAGCACGATAGAAAACCCCGTCCACCCCAAAGAAAGTGGAATCAAAACCATGTCAGAGCGCCAAAGTAGCCCAAACGTCTAGTGTAGATCTTCCTGTACGATTTTGCCAACGGCCATGGCCGAGATCCATCACAAGTAGGGAGTAAACGGGTTCGCTTGTTTTTTGGACACTGGGAGTCAACGAAGCTTTATCTCGCTAAAACTGCAAAGCAGTTAGGCCTGCCAGTGGTAGGCAAAGTGGCGTTGAACATTGCTCCCTTTGGTTCAGCAGAAATCAGTGGCCAGTATGACGTTGTGAGTTGCCGGGTAGAGATGGTAACAGAATTGTTCGAATGAAACTAGTTGTTCACGAGAACGAGGCGCCCCCGATTCATAACGCAGGTTATGTAAGAGTAAGACAACACCTAGTAGGAAGGAGTCACGTTAGCAGATCCTGACAGTAAGAGCGATAAATTACGAAACGTGCACATTCTTGTGGGTGCAGACTACTTTAATTATTTCATTATTGAGTAGAAAAGATCGACGGGATAAGTCTTTTCTGACCCATAATGGCATGTCGCCATACGGGAGAGTGCCACAGTGGCTATTAAAAGGTCACAAGATAGATCATGTGAGAATGCTCAGGGTATGTAGGGTCGCGAGCGAACCAATTGCATTTGATGTTGATGAATGGTGGCGTTTTGGATACCGTGAGGCATCGCCCCATCCGAGCGGTACACTGTCCGTGAAGCGGAAGCCATGCGAAAGGTTTCGCAGAGAGTGCAAGAAAAGAAGCCTGAGGATATCAAGTAAGTTTGCCGTTCCGTTCAGAAGGTAGGCCAGAAACAAACTTTAGAAATGCTGTAGCACAGCTGGATTCGCTGCAAACCAAATTTCAGAAAGACAAGGAATACTATAATCAATATCAGGGGTGATCGACAAATACCTGGAGGCAGGATTTATATATGAAGTAAAAGATCCAAAAATAGAAGGATACTACATGCCGCATTTCGGCATTAAAAAAGATAGCCGCACAACCCCCCTTAGAATCGTATTCAATGCCTCATCCAAAGCTAAGAATAATAAATCCTTAAATGAATGCCTGTTACCTGGGCCTAATTTAGTAGAGTTGGCCTATAATATGCTTCTAAAGTTTCGAATGAATAAATACGCCATGCTTGCAGACATAAGCAAAGCATTTCATAGAGTACTATTAGATCCCCGTGATGCCAAATATACAAGATTCCTGTGGCGAGAGGTAGCAGGTCGAGCGCTGACCTTCGCTTTCAGAGTCGTGGTGTTGGCATCACAGCTAGTCCTTTTTGTTACAACAAGTATTGAGTCATCATTTTAGTTTAGAAGGAAGACCTGAATTAAGCAAGTCATTTTACATTGATAACTATGTTAGTACCTTTGAAAGTCTGGATGAGATGAAAAAGAACAAGAATCTGTCCATGCAATTTTGGATAGGGCCAGAATGCCGTTAGAAGGGTGGGCAACGAACAGTATAGCCCGATAGCGAGAGAGAGTGGAAAGAACCTGTGAATGTGAGCGTGCTCGGGCTGAGATGGGCTCGAGACGTCGACTGTCTGTGTGTGAAAGAGAGTGAGAGGATTCGTGAATTGGGGGAGGGATGGGTACCTACGAAACGTAGGGTACTATCTTTACTAGTGTCAATTTACGATCCGCTAGGTTTAGCCAGTCCTTTATTTGTTAGGGGAAAGCTCTTTCTCCAACAACTTTGGGAACAAGAGATTGGATGGGATGACGTGTTGTGTAAGGATAAGGCTAAAGAAGCGCGAGAACTGTTAGCAGAGTTGAAATCAGTCAGTGATTTAACATTTCCTAGAGCGGCAGGAGTCAGAAGATCCGAACTCCATATATTCACCGATGCCAGTAGTAGGGCACACGTTGCTGCCAGCGTATGTCAGAAATAAAGAAGGTAACGTAAGATTACTCACCAGCAAAATGAGAATCACTCCGAAAGGGATGCTCAAAATCACCATCCCTAAATTAGAACTTTTAGCTTTGCTGCTAGGTTGTAGGCTAGCAAAAAACAATTAAAGGACTAATAGAGCCACAAGAGATTAGTATCTGGTCAGATAGCAAAGTGGCATTAGCCTGGGTGGCATCCCCAGATGCCAAGGACAACAAAATATCTTTATATCTAACCGTGTGGCGGAAGTTGTTTTTCTCCGCCAGATTTGTGATTTCAGTGTGAACCCTCTTTGGCGCCAGGGTCCAGAGTTCTTGAGAATCGCAGGAGAGCCTGTTCCTTTCAAAGAGGCAGATCTAACGAATATCAGAACCGTGGTAGCGGCGGTGCAGTTACTGAGGGAAGAAACAAGCTCTATTCCCCAGGAGGGGATATGGGACCTGCTACTCAGGGAGGTTGAGTTCGAATTTTTGATTAGAGTAACCAGATTAGTGTTAAGGTTTGCAAAAGTGAAAAGGGATCCTTTTCGAGCTCTTGTCTTATTAGAGCAAAGATTCTATTTACCTACTGTGTATGCATATTTGGAGGGTGAGGTCAGACCCCTCGTGAGATACTGAATTTTGTGAATCAATTAAATTTAATTATAGTAGATAAATTGATTTGCACTAGGGACGAAAGTGTCCCAAATTGATGAGATGAAACATTTAATTCTTTTGCCTGCCAAGGGACACTTAGTCAGAGCATACTTAAAGTATTTTGCATTGTTTGCACCTCCATTGTAATGTCAATACGCTAATGGCGATTTTTCGACAGAAATGCTGGACGCCGGGCCTGAGGTCTATTGCTAAGAAAGTTGTATGGAAGTGTCCAGAGTGCGTGCTAGCCTTCCAACCGCTGATGAGACGACCACCGCCACCCCCCCCTGCCGAAGGAAAGGATCACCTTGCAGAAACCATTTGCCGCAGTCAGCGTGGACCACACCGCGGCCATACAAACAGAAACACGACCAGGCTATATTCTCCTCGTGACGTGCATGGCCACCAGGGCCGTGTATTTAGATTTCTGCCCCTCCTTGGAAGCGGAGGAATTTGTTCTAGCTCTTCGAAGATTCAGTGCTACGCATAGAGCCCCAACCTTAATCACTTCTGATAACCACCAAACGTTCAAGACGGCCAGCAACCTCCTTCAGGGACTTTATGAAGAGGATGAAGTTCAGCAGTTCCTGAGGAGGACTGGTGTAGAATGGCAATTTCAAACCCCGGCGCCGTGGAAAGGCGGGTTTTTCGAACGTCTGATTGGTGTTATGAAGAGTGCCCTTCAGATTGCCCTCGGAGAAAGTATCTGCGGAGGCCCACGTATTAACTCTAGTGAAAGAGGCGGAGGCGGTAGTTAATAATAGGCCGTTGATGTATAAGCGGTGACAAGTGCGAGGACGAGGTCCTCACCCCTCTCATTTAATACGAGGTCACTTAATTAACTTAATGGCACCTGTTTTACCAGATGAAGACCTTAATGCTACCTTCACCTCCCGGAGGCTACGGGATCAATATCTAAAGCTAACAGACACTTTAAAGGCCTTCTGGGAGAGGTGGAGGAAGGAGTACCTAAGTGACCTAAGAGCCCGACACAATTGTCAGTCTGGGAATCCACCAAGCTACACCCCGGAGACATCGTGTTAATAAAGCAAGAAAATCAAAAGCGGGCAACGTGGCCCCTTGGACGCCGTCGTGGAGGCGTGCCGGACGACGGCGGTGTCGTATGCGTTCGCCAAGGTATTGTTCGAAGATGTTGAGTCCCTGCGTGCTGTCAGCCACTTGGTCCCCTGGAACTTGCCCCTCAGATGACGATGATGGCGTTGAGACGAACGGCGTGGCGATGTTGATGGTGCGACGGAGGAGATGGTGCGTGACGACGCGGCGGCAACGTAAGAGGTCCGAGACGAGGAGCGTACAGCCCAGCAGTAGGTGTTCCAGGAAATGTTGTGACGTCTGGGACGACCAAGGGATGGCACTGGCTGCAACATCCGAACAACCAGCCACAAAGGTCTTGAGTGACGTAGAAGACACTGGACGATGTTGGTAACGATTCGAGCGATACCAATGCGGGAAGTGAGAGTGCTGAAGTAAATGATACTGAGGTATCAGTGGTGGTGACGTTGACGTTCAGTTAGCGGACAAAGACGTTCCGCACGCCCTTTGAGAAAGGCTGCTGCTAAGCAGCGCGAGTTAATGAAGCGCTTAATGGAAAGCAACTATATCTAAAGTTATAGCTAGAAACAGAAGAAAGAAAATGGGAAGGTCCCTTATTCTAGTAGGCAGGGAGGGTGGACCCAAGTAAGTGTAGGTGAGTTGAATCCTCAGAGGATGGAAGTGCATCGGGTCAGCGTAAGGTAGTGAGAGCCCTCTTGCGCCAAACAAGTCGAAGCGTTGTCAGCGGAGATAGCCCCCACCCTCAAGGTAAGTTACCAAAATGTATGAGTAATGAGTACTTCTTATAAGAGAAGTGAAAGAGTTTTGAGGGCATGTGTCCTGTGAAAGAGTACATACTGATTCAGTGTAATCTATGTTTCCTTAAAGGCGAATGGCCTATCGAACTGGTTATGCTTGTTGCACACATTCTAGAGTTATTATTGAAGACGTGTCGCCTAGAACAACATGCGTGTTGCATGAAGAAGGTTAAAGGCAGATGGCCTTATGAGAGTGTATATTCATGTTTCCTTGATTGTGATTTTCCATTTATGCTTTTGATCTTATTGCAGGCTCATTGCCTATTGAGTTTCTATGCTGATTCATGTCTACCTTATGTGAATGGGTACATTTATATGTATATATCTGCCATTGTTATTTTGTTTGTATATGTGTGACATTGATTACCCCGGGTGTGATATTGATGATTTTTTTTGCCATGTTATGTTTTTTGTGTACTCTGTTAGAGTCGCTGTGGAGCGCTACACAGCGAGCCTGACTGAGTAGTGTAGGAGTGGTTACTACCTCCCCCCCTCCAAGCTCAGTCTTTCCTGAATTGTCCAGCATTTCAACACCCCATACTTCGGGTGTGGAGTATGTCGGGAATTTCGAACTGATCATTCGAAGTCCCCGCCATTTAACTTCACAAGTGTTGCGTTAAATTGGGGCAAGACTGAGGGATCTCGGGCAGTTCATTGTGCAGAAAGTTGTCCAATACGCGACAGAGTTAAGAAGTAATTCTTAAATGCCTGGAGGGGAAGGAGCCCGTCTTATAGTAATG
>NC_089789.1:4554068-4556568 GCF_040412425.1 Macrobrachium rosenbergii | reverse complement strand
CGACTGTGCCATCAAGGGCTCTCTCTCTCTCTCTCTCTCTCTCTCTCTCTCTCTCTCTCTCTCTCTCTCTCTCTCTCTCTCTCTATATATATATATATATATATATATATATATATATATATATATATACATATATATCACAGCTACTGGCGGTATTCTTATGGCTGCCTTGATGCATCAGCGTTTCGCTCCAGTGACACTACATTATATTTTACTTTTCCTTGATGCATCTGAATCTCTTACAGAGTCATAGATATATTTGTCAAGACACAGCAAAGCAACGATTCAAGTTATTTCCAGCCGCATTCTAAGAGCAAAGTGGACTAGAGCGAACTCATGCCATTCTCTTGAACTTCTTATTCCATTCTTGATTTTCTTTGTAACTTGAGAATATTGTCCAATCCAACAACTGCTACAGATCCTATCCAGGGAAGAATCTGACTTCTGAGGTAACCTCAATAAGATTGAGACTAAATTCAGAGTGGTTATTGACGCCATTCATAAAAATGTTCGGTCTGTTAATAAAAATCATTGTAAAGGTATAGTGCAAGTAGCATGAGGCAGACAAGAAAGTATATTGGCTAATTATCCATTAAAACCTACTTCTAGTACCTTGATGTTTAGCTCTTGAGGCGTTATGGTAAAAATTGTTATTCAAGTTTCATGACCTTCTGTTGATGACTGCAGCCTAATACACGTATTTTTAATACCCAACAGCAAAAAAATTATAGTTAATTCCGAGACCAAATGAAAGTCAATAAAATTAAAATAAAGTGAGAAGTTGAAAACATTGAATAAATTGAAATTGAATCAAAAGTAGACAAGAGTAATCTGGGAAACGTTGTCAGTCCGCCTCCCAGTACTGCTGTTGACAGAATCATGAATATAATACATACATACATATAAATATATATATATATATATATATATATATATATATATATATATATATATATATATATATATATATATATATATATATATATATATTGTCGATGCGTACCAAGTACCTGATTGTACACAACTAATCTCAAAGATTCAAAATATACCTCACTTCAACCAGATGCCTGAACTCTCATAACAAATGCTGAGTTACAACTAGGTACTCTAAAAGTAACAGTGATCCACTTAAAATTTATGTAGCAAATTATCAACAATTAAACAAGAAATATTCTAGAGTAAAGGGCATCACTCCATCAAAACAACACAACTGGTTTCTGGTCTTATTCACTTTTAGCAAAAGTAAAAAGAGACAAAACAGTTTATCACTTTGCCTTACGCACACACAATTAATCCCTATTCACTGGTGGTCAATAAATGAAACACTGTTTTCTAAAAATATTAAATACAAAATTTATTTTTAAATTAATTATAATTAAATTCTGATTTGAAAAATTACTATTACTTAAAACAACACAAAACTTAATTAATTCTTGAACAAATTATGAAACAAAACTAATTCACAAACTTTATCAAAATTTAGAATTAATAAAAAAATTTAAACTATCTAATTACTCATGATTTGAAAGAAGTATGCAATGTTAAATTACCAATAAATATTTAAAATGCTACATAAATAAATGTTACATCACAAACATAAAAAAATGTAAAAATATGGAAAGTTGCAAGAGAAAAACACAAAAATACACAAGATTTATCAATAATAATTTCACTAGAGCCCAGAATTTCTAGCTTATTTTACCATGGTATTAATAAGTAAAATTAAAATTACCTTACTAAACTTGTAGGCCTCTAGCAAATCCTTTATTCAGCTGCTTTCCACAAAACACACTTTTACAAACTTTTACAAATTAAATAATTTTACTAAATTCAGATCTCAAAAGTTAATGCTAATAGGTGACCACAAATATACAACATTAAAAAGTAATCTCTTTTTAAGAATGAGAGAGAGAGAGAACCAAACTGGTGGTCTCAAGAATAAGAATGAAACAATTTCAGAATTCCAGTATCACACGAAACAATTACATGACGTCATTAAGGCATTTTGGTTCCGGGATGCCGAGAAAAAGTTCTAGAAGCAGGGGTGACGTTATAGCATTTTGGGTGCGAGATATGAGAGAAAGTTCACAGAAGAAGGCGATGTCACTCCAGCAAAAAACATTTTAAACGCAACAGGACCAAAACATGACGTAACTAAATCCAAGACATGTTACTCTTTCTCTCAAAGTAGTGTACGTGACTCGAACAATGCATGTAACAATGGCAAATCCGCTCGTCTTATGCTTATACAGGATGAATCTTTTACCAGAAACCTCTACATGATCAAGAACATCCAGCAATTTGGCTCATTATGATTGACGTGTTTTATGAACAAGACAAAAAGCTAGGTTGATTTCTGAACGAGATGGCAGTTGTTATTCAAACTGTTCTCACATTCAATCCAAAATAAATGTTCTCTCTTATCACAACTGATGACAATTGAAATGAAGCAAGTCTTCGCTGAACACACACGTATTCTTATACTCGCTTTATCAAGAGA
>NC_089789.1:4531568-4536568 GCF_040412425.1 Macrobrachium rosenbergii | reverse complement strand
AATAGTAGAATCATTTTTGGTCATAGAAGGATTAGCCTTAGGTGAAATGGTTTTGCTAGGACACCCTTCTTGCATGCGACATAACATCAACATTCTTACGGGAATTTAGGGGATTACAATAGGTGAGTCAGGTTGTTTTGTTCCATATATAAACGGGGAAAAAACTTGTGAGAAACCTAAGACGCAGTCTGAGACATGTGTAACAGTCATTAGAGAGTGAAGATTTTCCGCAAAAATCTTTCAAAGGATTTTTGTTGGAAGATATTGAATTGCAACCGCGAGTTCCTACATTGGTTAAAGTGTCAATGAAAGAGAAAAAGTTTCCTTCTCAAGTATGCGTTGTTGAGGGAACCAAGAAATTCAAAGACGTTGTGAGTACGGTGTCAGTAAATGAAGTTTCAGTCGCAGGCGTGACTACAGTAGAATTAGTTAGCTATCAAGACTCAGTGAAAAAATATCACAAGGGTACTTATGTAATTGATTTTGAAGAGTTTAATGAAGAACATAAATTAGTGAGTTTTTGTGGAGACGGGAATATGTTTCCTAATGAGGAGCAACAGTTCCGAAGTCAGGTTCTGCATGAACATTTGGCTAAAGTTGATTATCCTGAATATTCAGATAAAGTAGAGAAAGTGTTGAAAGAATATTTAGATATCATTGCTTTGAAGGGAGATAAATTAGGAGTTACAGATGTTTTAGAACATTCAATCCGCCTAGAAAAGGGTACAAATCCCATATATATTCCAGCATATCGAATTCCCTTTAAGATCAGAGAAGAAGTAGAAAAAGAAGTTCAGAGGTGGGAGTCGGAAGGCATTATTAGGCCATCCAATTCTCCGTATAATTTTCCTTTGCTTGCAGTTCCTAAGAAAGACGGTAGTATCAGAGTTTGTGTAGATTTTCGTAAATTGAATGAAAAAACATGCCCAGATAGATATCCGGTAGCTTGTTTGCCTGATTTGTTTGTTGAGATCGGTGGCAAGAATATATATTCATCTATAGATCTTATGCAAGGGTTTTTACAGGTTCCCCTTTGTGAGAGTAGCCGTAAATATACAGCATTTTCGGTACCAAAGGGACATTACAAGTTTAATAGGATGCCTTTTGGATTACAAGGGTCCCCAATAACATTTACTAGACTGGTTAACACAGTACCTTCATGGCTTGTTAGGAAAGTCGGTGTTTGTGTACATGGATGACATTCTCATATGCACAGATACAATTGAAGAACATCTAAAGGTGTTAAAGAAGTCCTCAAGCGATTACAGTTCGCTGGATTAAAGGTCAAATTGGCCAAATGTGAGTTTCTGAAGAGAAAAATTGTCTATTTAGGACATGTTATCTCTAAAGAGGAGTCAGAGTGAATGATGAGAAAGTTAAAGCCATTGTGAATTTTCCAGTTCCCAAAACCAGGAAACAGATTCGTTCGTTCCTAGGTATGTCGGGTTTCTTTCGCCGTTTTGTGCGGAATTTTTCTACAATAGCGTCTCAATTGACAGATTTGTTACGAGAAGACGTTAAGTTTGTTTGGGGTGATAGTCAGCAATTAGCTTTTGAGAAGCTTAAGAACGCTTTGGTGAACCCACCAGTTTTGAAGTTTCCAGATTTTAGTCAACCGTTCACCTTAGTGACTGACGCGAGTCAGGAAGGTATAGGTGCGTGTTTGATGCAGAAATTTGAGGGGAAATTACACCCAATTGCTTTTATAGCAGAAAGTTCAAAACACGTGGTAGTAACAAAAGGCTGATGTCAGTTGTGGACAAGGAGGCTTTCGCAGTCGTCTCTAGCCTTGTTCATTTTAAGATGTTGTTGTTGGGAAATAAAGTTGAGATTTTTACAGATCATCAACCGTTGTTAGAGCTTTTTAATAAGCCAAATTTGTCGCCCAAGAGAGCACGTTGGTTCCTGACATTGAGAGATTTTGATGCAAACCTCAAATACATTGAAGGTAAGCATAATGTAGTTGCAGATGCATTGAGCAGATATTTTCCGGTTGAGGATGAGGAAATACACACCGAATCCTGTGTGGGAGAAGAGAGTAAATATTTGGTGTCTAATGTCTCTGATATTAGTAGTTCTGAGATATCGCATGTAGAGGACACACACGTTTCTACAGTGCATACTTCGGGGAGAAATAGTGAGTCGGCAGTCTCGGGAGAGATTGTTGTTTGTGATAGTGGGGGTAACGCAGTGTGTTATATTACGGGTGAAAATGTCACTTGGGACATAGGCTTGCTCGAACAAAAGCAAGATGAAGATAAATTGTTGTCGGATGCTAAGGCATTTCTTAGGGAGTTTCACCGAAGAAAGGGTATAAGTTGCGTTTTTCTGGTCTAGAGTTGAGAATAATTTATTGGTGAGGAAAGTTAAGTATAACTTTGAAGTACTGAAGCATGGGTGAAATTACACAAATCATCGTGCCAGAGAGTCTAGTACCACAAGTTCTAGACATTGTACATTGTAAATTTGGTTCTCCTCATTTAGGTGTGGACAAGACGTATGAAAACGTCAGGTCAAAGTTCTTTTGGAAAAATATGTTTTCCGCAGTAGAAGCCTTTGTGAAGAAGTGCGCTATTTGCAATGCGAATAAGCCAGCGACGACAGTGTCATGTCGTTTGGGTTCATATCCCGTACCACATAGGCCGTATCAGAGAGTGCATATGGATATTCTGGGTAACTTCTCAGAGTCCGCTTATGGTTATAGACATTTATTAGTAGTTGTTGACGAGTTAACTCGTTTTGTTGAGATTTTCCCACTGAAGTACAAATCAGCTGAGGAAGTTGCTATAGAGTTCTTTAGGGGGATAATTTGTAGATATGGTGTTCCTGAACGTCTGCTCACAGACAATGGTAGGGAGTTTGTTAATAAGACTTTAGACGGTCTTGCTAATTTACTGGGAATAAAGAGAGTATCTATAATCCCGTATAGACCTGAAGCAAATGGGTTATGTGAGAGGGCGAATCGGAAAGTAATCGAAGCTTTGCGCATGGCGGTGGGTGGTTCCGATGCACATTGGGACAGATCGTTGGATGAAGTGCGATATAGTATCAATACTATGACGAATGACAAAATTAAGATATCTCCAGCAGAAGCTTTGTATGGGTACAAGTATTGAAAGGACCTTTTGATTTGTTACCAGAGCGAGTTCAAGGTGATGTTACGGTCACTTCATTGATAAATACAGCGAGAGAAAGATTTGCACGTATCAGTAAAGAACTTGAACTTAGTTCGTGCGCAATGGTAGAGAAAAGTAACGCAAGATCGAGGGGAGTAGCTTTTTCGATGGGTGATAGAGTGTTTGTTAAAGAGAATGTTCGGAATGATCTGAATTATAAATTAAGTCCGAAGTTCCACGGACCTTTTGAGATTGTAGAGATCAAAAGAGGGAATAGATTTGTAGTTAAAGATGGAATTACCAGTGTGACGAAATTAACTCATATTTCAAAGTTAAAGAAAGTTGGGATGTAATGGAACATTTGTATATAGTTATGTAGTGGACCGTTTGTGTATAGTTAGAAGGATAAATGGGTTGATATTTGTATATATATGATATTTATTTATTTTTTTTTTTTGTCTCTTGTTCATTCTAGATGTTGAAGTTCTTAATCATTTGTTTTCGAATGATTTTAGGAATTGAGACATGGGCTAATTTCATACGAGATTTGACCCGTGTGTTAGTGTGTTAGTGTGTTAGTGTGTTATTGTGTTATTGTGTTATGATGTGTTTTATCATCTGACGCAATATCTTTGTTGTTTAGGATTATTTTTTTGGGGGGAGGTATTTAGTATATCGGACCGAACAAGTCTGGTCTTTTTTTTTCGGGTTGAGATATCATATTCGAGTAATTGGTTTTTTTTTTCTTTTCAGTTTCTTTTTAAAAATGAAGGGAGCTGTATTGTGAGTAATTGTAGTTGTTAAGATCATGGGAGTGATTGCCATTACGTCAATTGCTATTTTGTTGAGAATTATTCAGGTGTTGCGAAATATTTGCTAACCGGAGTAGAATTTTCATGTCTTTTACGAGATATGATACCTTTTAGTGTTTGGATAGGATTCTCGAGTATTTTTTTTTTCTGTTGGATAGAATTTTTTTATGAGTGAGTTCCGTAGAGTTATTGTGCTTGATAGTGAGTTGACTGTGGATATTCTGGATACACACTTGGAATTAGTTCACATTAAGAGTGTTTGACTTTTGCATTAGTAGTTTTGTTTGGTTCAGTAACATGAAACCTTTTTGTTATTAGACCTTTTTCGAGTGTTTTTGGAGACTCAGTAGTGACATGGGATGGATTAGAGACCATGTTCATTTTGGGAGATCAATATCAAGGTTCGGGAGTTGATTATAAGACAAGTTGTACTTTAGTTAGAGAGAAGTGTGTGTGTGACAGTAGTATTTTCCAGTTGCAAGTTGTATCTGTGGGTGGTTGTGAATTATCATTAGTTCATGGACAGACTCCGACAGAATGTGACTTTAGACAGTTCCTGCGAGATTACCACATTGTGTCCACCAGTACTCTTCCTGCCGTGTTTTGCAAGGAGTATGCAGTTACAATGATGTGCCAGAGCAACAAGTCGACGTCATTCGTTCTTCGAGGATCCAAGCTGTTTGATGCTGCATGCTGTGTGATGTCAACGAACTTTTGGTTATCAGCCGTGCTTTATTCAACAGTTCCGAGAAGATAATTATGCGTCATACGCATAACGAGCATTTGGTAGTGGCGGTACCTACAACCAAGGTGCCAATGACTGTTCCACCGTTGGAAGACATTGACGATTCGTGATGTTCGAGTATCAGGAATATATTATGCCGACAATTTTAATTGTCTTAATAGCTATTTTCCTGATAATTCTTGTTGTGGGAGTAGTAAAGCTTATTCGTGTTTGTAAGATTACATGTAAAGGCTCTAAGAACACAACCCCAGTGACTTTGGAAGTGCGTCATGCGAGCAGTCCTTAAAGTTGCAGTGCAGTAGACATTACTAATTGAGCATAAGCCCT
>NC_089789.1:4519068-4524068 GCF_040412425.1 Macrobrachium rosenbergii | reverse complement strand
TCTCTCTCTCTCTCTCTGTGTGTGTGTGTGTGTGTGTGTGTTCAGTGGGTGAGTGTTGTAGCTGTTTCCCATATGTCTAAGAAACAGCTGAGTTGTCCACAAAGAGAAGCAAGAGTTATGTAATGGAGAAACATTTTTAAAGTAGAAAATGTCTGGGTGATCCTTGGGTGGAAGGCACTCAAAAAATAATCCATCCTCTTTTTGAAAAGAATGTTACTGTTCCATCATGAACAGAGTCCCTTATATTAAGCACTATGAGAATTTATGGATTCACCTGCGTCCCTACAATAAACAGAAAAGAATTTATTCCGAGAGAAGGTTGCACAAGGGCGAAGAGAGTCGGACCAGAAAAAGACTGAGGAATAGACACAGGTCAACTTGAAGCGTTGTCTTCGAGCAATGTCCTTACAGGCTACAGTGACTGACGTACAGTCTGGAATACGAAAAAGGAAAAAATCAGCCGCACCTGGTGTTCAGGCAGTCACTGTCTCAATCTGAATAGGTAGAGAGAACATAGGTAAAAACTTTTACAATAAATAACAGTTATATTCTTATTATTTTTCTTTTATGAAGCAAAAAAAAAAGTATTCGACAAATCTATACGAAGGCTACTGGCTATCTTTTACAAAGAAATTAGAATATCTACAGAGAGAGAGAGAGAGAGAGAGAGAGAGAGAGAGAAGAGAGAGAGAGAGAGAGAGAGAGAGAGCCCATACCCACTTAATTGTCTGTGTTCAGAATCAGGTTTTAACTGATCTCCCCTGTTCAGTAATAACTGTTCACTTAATTTAGACTTAGTTGCTTTAGACCGTTATTCAATTACTTTTGTGAACTTGATATCATTTTTGGTTGTTTGATTTGGCATTACAATTTGGCTTTTAATTACATGTTACAGGTATGAAAATCCACCATTGTCAATCATTAATAATGCATTCATTTCTAATCATTATCAGGACCATTGAGTCAGTAATGTGTAAAATATCAGTATTATGTGTAAAATACAAGTCAAAGAGGTTGAAGTTTTTTTTTTTTTTTTTTTTTTTTTTTTTTTGCAGTGAGTGAGTGAAAATCATTCAGTTCTGACCTGATCAAGTCCCTGAAAACCTGGGACAGAGAAGAGACAGAAAGGATCTCGGATCCTCAGAAGAATCTCACCCAAAGAAAACAGAAGGTGAGAAAAAGTGAGGGATGTAGAAGAAACCCAGTTGAAGGCCATTTCCATTTCTCAAGCTTTTGTTTTTCTTCTTCTTTTCTTTCCTTTCTTAGATTCTAACAACAATTGAGTTGAAAACCTCGGTTAAGAAATGTTGAAAATTTCTTGTCAGACAAAGACCGATGATATTTTCCACGATACTTTTCGATTCAATCATTTTTCCATCAACAATTCATTTCGAATTTTTCCTTCGCCTCGGTTCACCTTTAACGAGGAGAAACATTACAGGTAAATTTCCTTTGCTGTAGACTACAAATGACAAGAGTATAAGATAGTGGATTGAGAAAATAGTTCTCCTAGTCTCTCTCTCTCTCTCTCTCTCTCTCTCTCTCTCTCTCTCTCTCTCTCTCTCTCTCTCTCTCTCTCTCTCTGTCGAAATCTTGAAAGTACTACTTTTAAGCTTAGGAGTGTTCCACAAGCACTTCATTTGACTGACCATTGTAAATGTTCAGAAAGTAATATAAAAGTCCTTTGAATTGACCCAGTTTAAAATCAGCTCTTATTCGATTTCTGGAGACAGAACTGGACAGAATATGAAAAAGGTTCTTTAGAGTTGACTGACAGAAGTACTACATGACAGACGCAGACAGAAAATAACAGGGAAGCAATATGATCGCTTCTTCATAGGGCTGCTGAAATGGGATGAATTCATTTAATGACAATTTTCATTACCCTGAAATTATTCAGTTTTGTCTGAAACGGCTGTTATTCCATAAGGGATGGAAACCAGCCTTTCCAGCTCAGAACATTTGAAAACACAAACACAAATAGAGAGAAATGTGCGGAAAATGGACCACTTTCAATGAAAACAATTAAAAGGAAAAAGGGAGACACCTGCAATGAGGCGTAAGATATTTTCCTCAGGAATCCGTTAAAGGAATCCTTTACTCAGGAATCTGTCAAAGGACTCCCTTACTCAGGAATCTGTTAAAGGACCCCCTAACTCAGGAATCTGTTAAGGGACTTTCTTACCCAGGAATCTGTTAAAGGACTCCTTTACTCAGGAATCTGTTAAGGGACTTTCTTACTCAGGAATCTGTTAAAGGGCTCCTTTACTCAGGAATCTGTTAAGGGACTTTCTTACTCAGGAATCTGTTAAGGGACTCTCTTACTCAGGAATCTGGTGAAGGACTCCCTTACTCAGGAATCTGTTAAGGGACTTTCTTACTCAGGAATCTATTGAAGGACTCCCTTACTCAGGAATCTGTTAAGGGACTTTCTTCCTCAGGAATCTGTTAAAGGACTCCTTTACTCGGGAATCTGTTAAGGGACTTTCTTACTCAGGAATCTGTTAAAGGACTCCGTTACTCAGGAATCTGTTAAAGGACCCCCTTACTCAGGAATCTGTTAAGGGACTCCCTTACTCAGGAATCTGTTAAGGAACTTTCTTACTCAGGAATCTGTTAAAGGACTCCCTTACCCAGGAATCTATTAAAGGACCCCCTTACTCAGGAATCTGTTAAAGGACTCCCTTACCCAGGAATCTATTAAAGGACCCCCTTACTCAGGAATCTGTTAAAGGACTCCCTTACCCAGGAATCTATTAAAGGACCCCCTTACTCAGGAATCTGTTAAAGGACTCCCTTACCCAGGAATCTATTAAAGGACCCACTTACTCAGGAATCTGTTGAAGGACTCCCATACTCAGGAATTTTTTAAGGGACTTTCTTACTCAGGAATCTGTTAAGGGACTCCCTTACTCAGGAATCTGTCAAAGGACTTTAAAGTTGATAATACGCACCTTTATGAGTGCCCTGGCACCCAAGAACATTATTACACTTAATTTGTATTAAGAATGTATCCAGTTCCTTGTTGACAGGCTTAGGAGCATCTATTGGCGATGACACAACGAAACAGAAAAACAGACACGCGACAGACAGACGGGTAGTTGTGAGGTCATAATGCCATGCAGAGGAGCAGGTGCTTCATATCAACTGATTCTAACAAAAGAAACGCGACTAAAAATTCTTTGGGATGAAAGGTGCTCAGAGCTGTGGGAATTTCACTTCTGAAAACTGCGTGTATGGGAATGAGGACATATTAGCTTTAAAAATTAAAGGATTATTGATAATACCGCATGAAATGAAAGTAGAAGTGGAAGGGGGAATTGGAATGAAGGAACCAGGTTGTTCAATCTATTCTTCTGCGAACCCTGCATGACGTTTTAGACTCCTGACGCCATTCAGTGGGGCCGCAAAGTTAATTGCCCACAACATCTGCCACGGCAGCGTTTTGCGCTTTGTTTGTCGAAGCCGTCGCATGTTGGGTAAATTACCCTCTTGGGGTAACATTCAGAGGCGGAGGTGTGGGGGGGGGGAAACACCTGCGTAAGTTGAAAGGCGCAATAAGGACTCTTTTTCGTTGCTTTTCGATCGATAAATCTGTTCATTTAAAGGCCCTGAATCAAGAATAAAAAGAACTACTCGTTGAATGGAACACTGAAAGTAATTCCTACCAAATTACTATTATTATCAATATTATTCAGGAGGAGGTGGGACAAAGGGACATGGTTGCTTTAGAGGAGAGAACAAAAGACATGTTTCATGAGTTTGAGTCTGACGAAAGGGGATTTTCTACCCACCTCTGACCCTTTCAGTTACTCTAGAGTTCAAATTCCTCTCAGAAGTTCCTCTGGAAATCTGTCACAGCAGCTCAATGAGAAAATAATGGAAGCAAAATCAAATAACTTCATAAAAATGGAGCTGAATTATATTTACATTGTAAATGATCTCAAGAGAGCTTCCGTTAAAAGATAAAGTGTATTTAAAATTAACCGTCGATCTATTTGATCCAGGCGCTTGTGCCAGACCAAGTCAACTCTTCAGGAAAAATCTCTTCAAGAGGAGAGATTCGCAGAGCCCTTCCTACAAATTCGGGATTTTCTTAAGGGTTTGTTTTTAATAAGGGTAATAGAGAGTTGCAAATACTGAATTTTGTGGGTGAGAAGAGTTCTGTGAAGGAAACCCACATGATGAAATTACGACTGATCCAGACGGGTGTGCAAATGGCGCCCATATAGCAGAAGAATGGAAGACGCAATTCAGAACCAGTTATAAACAATATCTAAGTGAGTTCATACTCTACATAAATGTCTCTCCGGCCCCCGCCCCCGCCTTCTCTCTCTCTCTCTCTCTCTCTCTCTCTCTCTCTCTCTCTCTCTCTCTCTCTCTCTCTCTCTCTCTCTCTCATTTCCTACATATATCGCTGACTTCCGTCATGGAGACAAAATTACGACATAGGAGGAATTTCAAAGATTTACTCTTTTCCTGTCTGTGATCAGCTCTGAACATATAACAGTAATTATTGACAGTCATTGACCCACAGAGACTCACAGGAGCTAGACGCACTGATCATGAACCTTTGTGTAGCCGAATGAAGAGGCTGATGGTATGGAAGTTGTCTCACAGGGAGTCCTTTCACCATTAATACCCTAGATAGGAAATCCCGTGCCAAATGGCACAGCTCCCCTGTACTTTTGTATTTCCCGCCAAATTTTTTCCCACAATTCAAACTTCCTTGGCTCAGTTGGTGCTTTGGTGGGCATTTCAACAGAAGTTCTTCATACTGTAAGCTGTGTAATGAGCTGCTCCTCTTCATCCACTCTTGGTGAGTACTCATGTATCCAAATGGCACAGCATTTCCTAATATGATAGTATATGGTGAAAAATATTTTTTTCAGAAAAGGCCATTACCGCATGTAAATAACATAATGACTATGTTTTGAGAGTGTAATAGCCTTATTAGATCTTGTACATAGTGAAATATGACTTACATTATTCCATATATA
>NC_089789.1:4511568-4514068 GCF_040412425.1 Macrobrachium rosenbergii | reverse complement strand
CGATTGGAAGGGACCCGGAAACAGCGACGCACAGAAAGTCGCTCTTCTCGATCGATCATTTCACACATGTGAAATTTCGCTTCCTGATCACCGACGCTCAACACCACAAGCTATAACGTCGAGGTCACAAAGTTTAAATAAAAAAAAAAAAAAAAAACTACTGCGCTTCCTAGAATATTACGACATGCGCCAATATTTTCAGTCAGTTCAAATAATAATGGAATTTTCCGGACATCAGCTGTGTCGAGGATTTTGCCGACACCTGTGCACACTAGCGGATCCAGGGTGGGGCGTTGGGGGCCACTTGGGCATGTGGGCCCCATCCATGAAAATAATAACAAAATAATAATATTGAAGATTTAGATAACAATAACATGGATGAGAAATATAATAATGGGAAAAATAAAAACTCTATTATAGAAATAATAAAATTGAGAAAAATATATAATTATATATGTATATATATATATGTATATATGTATATATGTATATATATATATATATATATATATATATATATATATATATACATATGTATGTGTATGTATATATAATATGTGTATGTATATGAAAATTGATGCTCCCCATGAATTTTTTCTGGATATATGTGCGTGTGTACTCTATGTACATGTGTATGTATAATGTTTGTTGTGATTTGATTATGCACCCAAGGCCAAATCCACTTGTGCCGTGAACACGTGGAGACTGAACAAGGAAGGCAGTGCACAACACAGGCTCCTGCCAATCCAGAGAAATTTCATGAAGGGGGCCAAAATATTATATATATATATATATATATATATATATATATATATATATATATATATATATATATATATATATATATATATATATATATATGGCCAATATATATATATATATATATATATATATATATATATATATATATATATGTATATATATATATATATATATATATATATATATATATATATATATATATATATATATATATATATATATATATATGTATATATATATATATATAAATATATATATATATATATATATATATATATCGGCATATATATATATATGTATATATATATATATATATATATATATATATATATATATATATATATATATATATATACACATATATATGTATATATACATATATAATTGTTATATAATTTTTCCTCAAAATTTTATTATTTCTATAGTAGATTTTTTATTTTTCCCATTATTATATTTCTCATCATTTATGATGTTATTACCTAAATCTTCAATATTATTATTTTGTCATTTTTTATGGGTTGACGTGCCCAGGTAACCCCCTCCCCGCCCCGTCCTGGATCCGCTAGTATGCACAGGTGTCAGCCAAAATCCTTGACACAGCTGTTGTCTGGAAAATTCTATTATTATTGAAACTGAATTAAAT
This sequence comes from Macrobrachium rosenbergii, assembly GCF_040412425.1. Classification (NCBI taxonomy): domain Eukaryota; kingdom Metazoa; phylum Arthropoda; class Malacostraca; order Decapoda; family Palaemonidae; genus Macrobrachium; species Macrobrachium rosenbergii. Next base: position 4,512,663 of record NC_089789.1, on the reverse strand, counting down.
ACTGGCGCCGCTTGTCGTTATGTTCTAGGAAGCGCAGTTGTTTTTATTTAAAATGAGTGACCTCGACGTTTTATGTCTATATATATATATATATATATATATATATATATATATATATATATATATATATATATATAAATAAATTTCTGACTCACGTCGGTATCGAACCCAGGTCTCTCAGGTGGAAAGCAAGGGCGTTATCCACTGGGCCATACAAGTCTAAAAGAAGTTGGAACCTGAGAGCAACTTTTATAAAGGAATTACCTGGGCAAGCTAACTGCTTGCATACCAGCGAGTTTTCCCCAACTTCCCGACTCAGCAATGACCCAATAGACAACATTTCATTCGAATTATCCCTTCTGAGTGAATAAGATAGAAATCATCAACACACAATCACGAGTGGAACAGAAATAAATTTCTGACTCACGTCGGGATTGAACCCAATCTCTCAGGTGGAAAGCAAGGGCGTTATCCACTGGGCCATACAAGTCTAAAAGAAGTTGGAACCTGAGAGCAACTGCACCCAAGGAATTACCTGGGCAATTTTAACTGCTTGCATACCAGCAGTTTTCCCCAACTTCCGACTCAGCAATGACCCAACAGACAACATTTCATTCGAATTATCCCTTCTGAGTGAATAAGATAGAAATCATCAACACACAATCACGTGTGGAACAGAAATAAATTTCTGACTCACGTCGGGATCGAACCCAGGTCTCTCAGGTGGAAAGCAAGGGCGTTATCCACTGGGCCATACAAGTCTAAAAGAAGTTGGAACCTGGAGAGCAACTGCACCCAAGGAATTACCTGGGCAAGCTAACTGCTTGCATACCAGCGAGTTTTCCCAACTTCCCGACTCAGCAATGACCCAACAGACAACATTTCATTCGAATTATCCCTTCTGAGTGAATAAGATAGAAATCATCAAACACAATCACGAGTGGAACAGAAATAAATTTCTGACTCACGTCGGGATTGAACCCAGGTCTCTCAGGTGGAAAGCAAGGGCGTTATCCACTGGGCCATACAAGTCTAAAAGAAGTTGGAACCTGAGAGCAACTGCACCCAAGGGAATTACCTGGGCAAGCTAACTGC
>NC_089789.1:4299068-4506568 GCF_040412425.1 Macrobrachium rosenbergii | reverse complement strand
TACTAGTATCCGAGACATAGACACCAAATGTCTACTCTCGTCTTCCGCACAGGATTTGGTATGTACTCCCTCATCCTCAACTGGAAAATATCTGCTCAATGCATCTGCAACCACATTATGCTTACCTTCAATGTATTTGAGGTTTGCATCAAAATCTCTCAATGTCAAAAACTGCTGGATCAACACTTCCCTTTGTCCAAATGGAAAGTGTCACTCAAGCAAATGCAAGTGCTCTGCCCACATACTCACACACACATACCCACACGCACATACGTGTGTGACTACAAAAACCAAGAAGTGCATTCACACTTGTGCAAAAACTGTTTTGCACCCTGCAACTCATAAATATCACGTAGGATACTACCCAAATATTAAAGTTCCCAGAAATAACCCAACAACCAAATATCACCCTTACATAATACACGCCGATGCGTACCGCAGATTGCTATAAAAAAAAAAAAAAAAAATACAACACACCATAATACGCTCAGCGCTTCACTAGGCGTGGCAAAGCAAATACGACGCTCCGCCCAAACTCGTGACGCAATTATTATGTCACCGTGGTGATGACGTAACACACTCGTTGCAACCGAAACATTAATCAAAACTCAACGACAAAAAACACACAGTTGTCCCTATCACCAGTTACAACACAACGAAAAGGACAATTTCACATTAACACAACTAAAAAAAAAAAAAAAAAGAGAAAGATAACATCACAACACTTACGTTAGCAGCGCGCGAATTTCCATCAAGCAAAGAGAGAGAGAGACAAAAAAACACTCGCGCATCTTCACGTGTTTTAACACACGCATAGCGGTCTTAATATCGCAATTATTGCACAATATCACTGTTTTTACCCCCTACCCAAAGCACTCTTCACGAAACACTAGCCAGCGAGAGAGATGCTCGCGGCTCGCCCCCAGCAACTGCTGACTCCCACAAAATCCTATCCTGAGATGCCAACACTAATTTATGTCTCTTCGGAAACGTATACATGCCTAATTATTTAACACCCTCTAACTGCCCTAACTACCTTATACGCTACCTTTTACGCTGCCACCAAAAACTGTAAAGGCCATTTCTGAGCCTATACTTGATTTAAGTCTCTGTTTTATGAACAGAAGTTTGATCTCGCTTATTCCGAGACATTATGTGTAACGTGAGCCGATATCATAAGTTATATCTTTCCCTAACTAAAATCTAAGGACTACTGGAATGAGATACTAAGTACAAAACTAAAACCCTTTATTGACAAAAATCAACGAAAAATAACTTCTTAAAAATTACGAAGAATGAAATCCAATGTTTCAACACTACTATCAGAAAATCTTCTAAGGAAATAAGGTTCCAAAATCATAAACACTCAAATACCTAAGGGAATACAGAAAATAACTCATCTGTCAAATCATGAACAGGTCAATCAATTAAAAATAGGTCATCTCAAATGTCATACCACTCTCATCCTTGTAGGAGGGAGAGAGGAAAAGGAATAGGAATGGAGTGGAACAGAAATACTCATAAACAAGTCCTCTGGGACAGTCTCCATGTGAAAAATCACTCACATCTTCAGACACACATGAATCGGATCTCACAAGTCCGATTCAAACAACGGTTCCTCCCATTATATTCATTATGTAACGCACGAACGAGCGTACTTTTGTATGACATCATTCGAGATCAAAGTTCGGCAAGACACGCCTCTGTATTTCAAGGCGTCACTATCGACATGCATCCTTCAAAACCGGATTTTGTAACTGGTTCAGCTTCTAGAACGTTCTTTGCTGAAAACGCATTTGCCAGCCCGTGTCTTGTCACCAAGGAGCCTTTTGCGACTTCCTGTGTATGCGAATTGCTTCAGCAGTTTCCTATCTGCTGCGTATAGTGAAAATGGACCCTGCGAATAGCTGACCCAACTTTTCAAAGGTCACTCATGAGCTTTTACATATATATATATATATATATATATATATATATATATATATATATATATATATATATATATATATATATATATATATATATATATATATATATATATATATATATATATATATATATATATATATATATATATATATATATATATATATATATATATATATATATATATATATATATATATATATATATATATATATATATATATATATATATATATATATATATATATATATATATATATATATATATATATATATATATATATATATATATATATATATATATATATATATATATATATATATATATATATATATATATATATATATATATATATATATATATATATATATATATATATATATATATATATATATATATATATATATATATATATATATATATATATATATATTATATATATATATATATATATATATATATATATATATATATATATATATACATATATACATATATATATATATATATATATATATATATATATATATATATATATATATATATATATATATATATATATATATATATACACATACACATATATACACATGCACATATACACACACACATATACACACACATATATATATATATATATATATATATATATATATATATATATATATATATATATATATATATATATAAAAAAGACAATGAGAAGCCATAAGACTTTAATGAACGCAATGTCTTCAGTATCACGAAAATTTTCTCATGAAGTTTGCATAAGTATTTAAGAAATATCGAAAATTAAAACTGGAATGAAATTTATTTCCTCCTGCTGTCTACCGTTTGCACTGGAAATAATTATTATTATTATGGATATTCTCGCTACTATTTACGCTTAATAACAACAAATTTAACGCATCAAAATATTAGTTTAAAGGACCTGTTTGTGTATAAAGATTCAGACTGGCTTTGTACAAAACAGCAGTAGCCATTACAGATGCATATAATGGCATTGTATCGTCTCCCACTGAAGATTTTCCCGGTCGTCCCAAAGCTCGTTCAGCATCTTTGATTCGCGTTCCTCTACTTCTTCGATGACTGGAGTTACAAATTATCTGGAGAGCAGGTCACGAATTATTATTATCATTATTATTACTATTATTATATTTTATTATTATTATTTTTTTTTTTTTGGTCTTTCACAGTCATCCTGTTCGACTGGGTGGTTTTGATAGTGTGGGGTTCCGGGTTGCATCCTGCTTCCTTAGGAGTCCATCACTTTTCTCACTATGTGCGCATTTTCTAGTAGCACACTCTTCTGCATGAGTCCTGGAGCTACTTCGGCATCTAGTTTTTCCACATTCCTTTTCATGGATCTCGGGATCGTGCCTAGTGGTTCCTGTGGTTATGGGTACAATTTCCACTGGCATATCCCATATCCTGGGTACAATTTCCACTGGCATATCCCATATCCTGGGTACAATTTCCACTGGCATATCCCATATCCTGGGTACAATTTCCACTGGCATATCCCATATCCTGGGTACAATTTCCACTGGCATATCCCATATCCTGGGAACAATTTCCACTGTCATATCCCATATCCTTCTCATTTCGATTTTCAGGTCTTGATATTTATCAATTTTTCTCTTTCTTTCTCGTCTACTCTGGTGTCCCATGGTATTGCGACATCAATGAGTAATACTTTCTTCTTGATTTTGTCAATCAACGTCACGTCTGGTCTATTGGCAAGTATCACCCTATCTGTTCTGGTACCATAGTCCCAGAGGATCTTTGCCTGATCGTTTTTTATCACTCCCTCAGGTTTAGTGGGCAGATAACAGAAAAATCGTGCAAATGATGATACAAGCATCAAATTTGGCACAAGTGTCCTCCAAGGTTTACTAATCAAATCTGCCCGATTGGCCAATTGAAAATCCAAGATGGCGGCCATTTTCAAGATGGCCCCCAAAATAACCACCCGAAGTAGATGTTTTGCTTAGAAATATTTGTAGTTGTCTGAGTTGCATGATCTAAGTGTGGATTCCTATGTTTTGAAGCCTGCTGAACTACATTTTCCTGTTTAAAAAGCACTCTGAGACATATTTCTCAAGATGACCACCAAGATGTTTGTCTTTCTTTACATAAGGTTTGTCCCGGCTAGTACATTTTCAAAGTTATGCATACCGTGCTGCTGTTTCTTGATCTGCTACTGTTCACATATGCAGCTGCAGAGTGATGTGCAGGGAAGCTCTGTCTGAGAGCACTTGCACCTTCCTTTGCAAACCTTCTTACAGGAGCACTTTGTCAATTCTTGACAGCTTGCTGCAATCGGTGGTGTTGTCCAATGTATCTGCCACGCTTCTCCTTTTCTGTGTCCACCCCCATTCAGCTGGACTGCTCATGTGTGGATTACAGTGGGTTGCCTGGTCCCGGATGATCCCAGCCTGGTAGGCTGCATGCTTTGCATGTTCCCTGAGGGCTGCCTGTGTTGGTGGAATTGAGCTGTATGGCCTCTGCTTGCAGGCAAACAGATCTAGTCTTGCTTCGTCCACACCAGTGGCTGCACTTGATCTGTCGTACATGAGGACAATGAATCTTTCCAGCCTCTGCATGTCAAGATCACGAATCAATGTTGGATGCTGGCTGAGATTGATGAATGTTTTAGTAATATCATCAAATACATTCCAAGTCTGCCATGCAGATTTCTTCGCCTTCCCAAGGAAAGCAGACACAATGTCACATCCAGTGAATGCGTGAAAGTAGGGGATCCCTCTAGCTTTCTCAAGCCCAATTGCAGAAACTACCTCATGGACTGGAATCCATCGCATATGGGCTCCTTGGCCAAAGGCAATCCACATTTCCTGAAGACCTAGTTTCTGGAAGGATGGCAGTACAGATATTGCTATGACTAGCACATCTGTGTCATTAGCCTTGATGATTATAGACTTGCTCCCGTCAGTCGTTGCATCCCTAACGTGAACAAATATTCGACTGTCAGCTTCTTCGAGACAACATGGGGACACAGCATCCAGAGACTTCACTGTGTTGCTAATGGCATCCTCTCCTTTTGTGATGATTACTGTGCTTGTCGTTTCCGCTTCACATCAGCCACATTCTCAGTGAGGAAGACTTCCTCCAACCAAGAATATTCTTCTTTCAAATGTGACCTGATCGACTCTGGTGCTGGTAAGGATTGGCTTGCAACTGGAGGAGGATTGGGGTTTTTGGTGATGTATGCTGGTTGAATATTGGTGTATGCTTCTGGAAGCTCTGGAACTTTTTTAACCTTCATTTTTGACTCTGTATCTAGTTTGAGTGGCTCACGTTCATCACCAGGATTTCCTGTGTTTGGATGCTGGAAAATGGACACACTTGTACCGTGTAAAGATGTTTCAGCTGTGGTCGCAGTCAGATTATGATCTATGTTGTCAACTGCTCCAGTTGTGAACAAATTCTTTCTCAAGACTGAGGGACAGATTACCCCATCTTCCACATACTGTGCAACAACTGCTTCTCCTAACTGTGCTGAGATTTCTCGGACTCGGTCACATGATATGCTGAGTCCATTCTCATGGAGCATTTCAGTTATTTGTCTCTTCCTCGTCTTGGCAAACACATACAGGCCCATTTAGACTGCAAAATGTGGCTCCCAGTCCTTGGAATGCCTGTGGACACCCGTTCCTTCCTTGTATTCGGCGAAACAGTTGTACTGTAGAAGTTGTGATATAGCAAAGTCTGATTTCGACGCTCCATGATGGAGTTGGGACTTGATGTCTGCACCATGTTCGATCATGCATACAAATTGAAGCAGTGATGGTGGCACAGCCTGTTCTAAGTCTCTGTCATGAAAATAGCTGCTGAAATTCGACTTCTGATGGAGCATGTCTTGTCTTATTATCCCAGCGGCTTTTGCTAGATGGATCGCTTCACCATAACGGGATGCTTCTGATAGGATTGAACCTACATCTGTTTCAACAGCCAACAGAGCGTCTCGTCCTTGGCGATTAGCTTGCAGCTGTGGAACGTGCAAAAGCAGCTGATCCTTGAGTCGAGTAGGATGAACATCAGGCGAGTCAACACCAAGCTGTTCCAGCCTCTGCTTGTAAAGCTTGGTAAAATTAGCAAACTTGAAAATCGGTGGCCTCTCACTGGCATTTTTCATCTCGCAGATGTAGGTGACTAGTTCAGAGAAAGCAATTGTATATACATCCTTCCAGTGTTCCTGTGCTTTTTCTTGCTCCTGCACCTTTAGGTATGCCCGTTCTTGGTTATACAATGCCACCAAACAGCCAGGATGATATTTCACTTCTTGGGTTACGACATCTCCTGCACTTAGTTTGGCGAGAAGTTTTGTATCACTGACTGTTTTGGCACATTCATTTATTCTCCTATTCATTTGCATTGTCATTGCTTCTCTAAGCTCTTCCCCTTCAGTTTCGCAGAAGTAGTATTCTTTTGTTTTAGTTTCTTGCAGCTTTAATGGAATCTTACTTCTACTGCCCTCATCACTAGTACCTACATGACTTACTCTTTTTTCAGCTCGGTGTAACTTTGTGTTGTTGAACAGAAGCCTGTAACTCTCGTGATACTGTGCCTTATTTTTTCTCAACGTTTCCTCTATCCCAGAACCTTCGTCAAGTCTTGCAGGGTCTAGCTTGATTGGTAGCGCATTGAGTGAGTGAAACAGGAATATTCTTTGCCAGGTTCGTATATCCATCATCCCCTCTTCTGGCAGGATTGGCCTGGGGAGATTTTAGATCTTCTTTCTTAACCTCCTGACATAGGCAACACTTGGTCCAGTCTGTTTTCCATGATTGTTCAGTAGAGTTTGCATCCATGATTACGATGACGTTCAGGGTCGAGGGTTTATCCTTTTACCGCCCTGTACATGTAATAGTATAATAGGCCTCTTATGTCCTGTACGGGATACAACTAGGTTCTTGCACTGTGCCATACACCTAGTCCGATCGTTCATCCAGTGTCATAAGTCCCGTGCGATCTGTACACCATCCAGATAACTAAAACCCTGTTATCCTTGGTTCGGCTCTCCCGCGCTGGCACGTCCTGTACATTCAGGTGCGGCTGCCTAACTGATTTGGGGTTGATTAGGCAGCATTTGGGATACTAGTAGGTTGTTGCAGTATGATGCCAACATAAATTTCCTACTTAGCTGACACTGACCCCCATGCTGAGTTTCACAGCAGTGATGTCACCAATGTGCCTTGGTAGTGCCCGACAATCACTCCTTTAATACTGTGCCTTAACCATGTTATAAACTAGAAAATATACATCAGCAGGCTTAAAAAATAGGAATCCACACTTATAATAATCATGCAATTCGGACAACTACAAATATTTCTAAGCAAAACATCAACTTCGGGTGGTTATTTTGGCGGCCATCTTGAAAAATGGCCGCCATTTTGGATTTTCAATTGGCCAGTCGGACAGATTTGATTAGTATCCCTTGGAGAACAATTGTGCCAAATTTGATGCTTATATCATCATTTGCACGGTTCTTCTAAAAAATTACTCTTATCTACCCCACTAGTTGGTGTTCGTACCACTTATTACTGCAAGCTAGCTGGTGTTTCTTGCACAGGCTCCAGTGGAGGGCTTTTGCTACTGAGTCATGCCTCTTTTTGTACTGGTTCTGTGCAAGCACCGGACATTCGCTTGCTATGTGGTTTATGGTCTCGTCTTTCATATTGCACTTCTGGCATATGGGTGAGATGTTATTTCCATCTATTGTTCTTTGGACATATCTGGTTCTTTGGGCCTGATCTCGTGCCGCTGTTAGCATTCCTTCTGTTTCCTTCTCGAGTTCTCCCCTCTGTAGCCATTGTCATGTTTCATCGCTGGCCAGTTCGTTAGTCTGTCTCATGCACTGGTTTGTTGTGCCATTCCTCTGTTCTGTTTTTCATTTTCCTGTCTCTGTATATTTCTGGGTCTTCACCTACTTTTATCGGTCCTTCTTCCCATGCACTCCTTAGCCACACGTCTTCACTGGTTTTCAGATATTGCCCCAGTGCTCTGCTCTCGATGTTGACGCAGTCCTCCATGCTTAGTAGCCCTCTCCCCAGTTCCTTTCGTGTTATGTACAGTCTGTCTATATTTGCTCCTGGGTGTAGTGCTTTGTGTATTGTCATGTGTTTCCTAGTTTTCTGGTCTATGCTGCGGAGTTAAGCCTTCGTCCACTCCACTACTCCTGCGCCGTATCTGATTATTTATTATTATTATTATTATTATTATTATTATTATTATTATTATTATTATTATTATTATTATTATTATTATTATTATTATTATTAGTAGTAGTAGTAGTAGTAGTAGTAGTAGTAGTAGTAGTAGTAGTAGTAGTAGTAGTAGTAGATGAACCCTATTCGTATGGCACAAGCCCACCACAGGGTCTATTGACTTGCAATTCAAGCTTCCAAAGAATATTATGGTGTTCGTTCGAAAGAAGCAACAGAAAGTAAAGGGAAATACAGAAAGAGGAGATTTCAGTTAATAGAAAAAGTAGGTAAATTATCAAATAAATAAATAGATAATAAGTAAATAAATAGAAATGTAAGTAAAACATTAGAATACAAGGAGAATTGTATTAGGGCAGGAATGAATGACGCAAATCACTGAAAACAACCTAACGACTCGAGTGATCGAAGATGAATGATGGCTCCCAAACGAAGGTCACGAAATGAGTCAGCTTTAGAGGGCCTATCCCCGAATTCTGTTTGGTTAATACAAGACGATTTCCAAGATTCAAGGTAAATTGTTTCCACGGTTCGAGGTTCTATTCATTATTTTTCAGGTGAATAACATTATTATTATTTTAATCCAGAACTTTCAGAAGAAGTCATTTCATTATGATAAACGGATAATTATAAACCAGAATTGATATGTGGAAGTTTCATGTCTACAGCTTATCTCGTCTTTGCTTAGAAGTCATTTCCCAAAGTATGATTCAATTCTTTCCCTTTAAACGTAGAACCAAAGAACCTTGCACCCACAATGGCTTCAATCTACCACTTATTGAGAGAATGATATATTCTCTGTGTGATGAAAACTCGGAAGAAGAAGTTGTTACGGCAGCCAGAAGAAACAAACCACTCAAGATGGCTGCCCCCTGGTTATCCGTGACCCAACCCCAGGAAAAGGTCTTTTATGGGCCCCTGGGTTAAGATGCGGCCAATAGGAGAGCGGAGTGGGCGGGGTTAATATCGGGCATCAGCGGGAGACAATGGTGCCCCCTGCCCCTTCTCCTCCATCTTGTGACGCTGCTTTTGTCTTTGTTGGTGTTTTCGCCTTAACAATGCATTCTTTTCCCATCTCTCTCTCTCTCTCTCTCTCTCTCTCTCTCTCTCTCTCTCTCTCTCTCTTACACACACACACACACACACACACACATACACACTACACACACACTCAAACACATACTCAGATCAACAATTCCTACAAGAGAACCTTGTCTGAGATGACTACCTACTTGAGAAATGAAATCACCCGGATCTGTCACTGAAATGAGCCACGAGTAACTTAGAAGGTAAATTTTATTGTTGATGTTGGTATCATGTTGCTTTTTTTCATTCTAAATATTGTTTCTATTACCACTGTCTTCACCCTGGCGTTGCTCATATTGATGACAACTTCGTATAAAGATTCGCATTCCAAATTCCAAGGTCATTTTCCCCGTCAGAACAAACATGACTGAGGATTTCTCCTCATCGTAGGATTGTGAAGCCTCACTCAACCCTGAGAGGTGTTCATTCCTTCTGTATCAAAGTCCCTTATGCCTTCTCAGCTCTCGTGCTGGACCCTCACAAAATAAACCACTTGAAATCTACCGCACTGTTGCTGAAGAAGTTACAAAATGAATTTAGTTGTACTGCCAAATTCAGTGCTGGAATCAACAACGGAACAACAGATTTTTCGGGAACCGGGGCCATATTTATTGCTCCCCCCTTTGTTGAGTGGAATGACGGCCGGGCAAAAAAGAAAGCCATTGCTTAGTAAATAAAAAACCAAAACAAATTTCAGTGGAAAGATGCAATACTACTGAGATGACATGAAGGTCCCCTTCGTGAAAACAGGGGTCTCTAGGCCTGGCTGAGAGCCGTCAGCACTTTTCCAGTATCTGGCTCTGTCATTCCATCTGCAGTCCTCTTCGCGAGCTGCCTGTCAAATCCACGATGCAGACAAAAGCGTCAGAGCACTATTCAAGCATCGAGGCGGCCAATTAGTTGCCACGAATGGTTCTGTTTATACAGAACACTATCACAAAATCTTCTGGCTCTCTACGACACTCTTCTCTCTCTCTCTCTCTCTCCCTCTCTCTCTCTCTCTCTCTCTCTCTCTCTCTCTCTCTCTCTCTCTCTCTCTCTCTCTCTCTCTCTCTCCATCCAGCTACTCTTGAAATGGGGACAACGGAATGCCTTCCTTGATTAGGTAAAACTGTTTCCATATGCATTCCTCAGAAGATTCTGCCATAACCTTGCTTAGGAGTATCATTATGTCCTTCCCTCTGTAAAGAAGGCCTTCCTACACATGTCTTGCACAGACATATTTTCTGCCCTTGCGAATCAGCATAAAGGAGGAAATACTAACTCTCTAGTCAGATTTTTGCTTTGTGCAACTTTCGTATTGCGTGCATAATTAATCAGCTGGTCGTTACTGGTCCCAATAGAAGGCCATTTCAGTTTTGGTGAGTTTCTCTTAGTCTAATAATTCTTTAAAATACCCTCATCGGTTTGTTTTTCCTTTCTAAGTCCAGACATCAGCGTTAGTATGACATCTTGCTTAACCTTTTGGGTGAACTTATAGCGACATTGCTGCAGGTATTGTTGCTTGTGTTGCTGAGCTTGTTGCTTTTTGTCTCGGGGGAAGTTGCTGCAGGTGACTTTCTTGGTGTTGCTTGGAATATTGATACAAAAATAGGTATTGGACTTCTATCTTTGAACGCTGTCGATGACCTTACTCACTATGATGCCAATAGCCATGCAAAAACTGCACTGAGTTGAGAGCAATTTCGTCCCAAGGCCAACAAAAAGACGCAGAGAGTCAGTTCCAGCATCCTGCAGATTCCACTGCAGGATGCTGGAAGAAGTAGAAGCTCCTTCAGTGAAGAATCCAGGGGAGAATAAGTCAGAGCACAAAATGTCGAAGAATCACAAGTAAAAGATGTGCCGAAGTTTCTTATGCGCATTCGAGTTTTCTATACAGCGTATAATGCTGTATGAAACTCTCAGCTACGACCTGGCAGTGCTCAGTTGCTCCCCAGATGCGGTCAAGTGAAGGTGCTTCGGCGACACCTCCGGAAAGCGCTGCCAGACGCACGATCCATGGCTAGCCTTAAATAGAATTAAAAATCCTACTGAGGTGGCTAGAGGGCTGCAATTTGGTATGTTTGATGGTTGGAAGGTGGATGATCAGCATACCAATTTGCAGCCCTCTAGCCTCCTCAGAAGTCTTTAAGATCTGAGGGCGGAGAGAAAAGTTTTCTTTTACAGAAAAATAAAAATCAACAGGGTACAGTCCAGCAGAAAGGTCGGATGTTATTGACCATCAACAACTGAAAGTAATAAATTGAAGCTCCATTGTCTTATCAACTTCACATTGTGACAGACTTCAACCGAACAATGCCTTATAATTATTCTGTTGAAGAACTCGAGGACAAGCGGCAACAGACCAAGATATTTTCGTCAGATATTTCAAAGAATCTATCATTTTATATATATATATATATATATTATATTATATATACAATTTATATATAATATTATATATATATATATATATATTTCACAATTTCGACAAATTTATTTGAACTTCTACGCGATGTCTTAAAGGTCACAGCATGACGTAAGTTATGATTGACGTGCATGTCTTGCAATGTCATGAAAAGACGAACCGTGACTTGGATTCAGTTCGAGATGCTGACAGAAAGGCGTCTATCGCCAACAGGTGGTCACAGAGATAAATTTTGTTGTTGTCATGAAGTACAAACTGACATCGACTAGAAATATTTCACATATTTGCAGTAAGTGTTCATGTCGCTTCAAATACGTGTCTTTTTATCAGTGGCTTTATTGCCGGCAATCCTTTTAGTATTCGTCTCTATCAGTACCATCTAGACACTCGATAAACCATCATTTCATATTTCAAAGGACAGCCTGTCGTTCCCTCTTCAGTAACGGGGAGGTTTCTGATCGGCATATCGTAGCTTCAGGCGACCGCTTGGTCGTCACCCATGAGTCCTTCCCATCAAGGAATTTCACACAATTTCTGCCAAAGAGTGCAGGGGTGAGGGAGGGATTGAATGGGGATGGGAGGAGAGGGGAGGGAGGCGAGGCGGGAGATGTTAAGATGCAAACAGTGTCAGTAGGACTCATCACCGCAAGGAGAGTATCTCATTCAAATTTGTTCAGTCTTCACACGGACATATTTCTAGGGAAATTCATCACGGGGAAACGAGGAATGCAGTTACATTCAATGAGAAGAGGAGGGTGATTAACCTAAAGTTTCCAAAGGTACAGAACCTTGATCATTCATTTATACTAGAATCTACTGGACACTTCTTACCAGACAGGTATGTATTTGTAATGAGCTCAATTCCCTCTTCATTCACTCATAGAATTCTTTCACATCAATATTTCTAATCGGGAATATTGATTTCAGTAAACATCTCTAACAGTGAAATCCTTAGGATATCACTTCATACTTCATAGGTTTGACTTTGTAAAAAATATATCATTAAAGCTCATGATCTATCTCTCTCTCTCAATCCTAAGGGTATAGACTAATATCTTATCTGTTTGATTCAGCAACGATTTAATAATAAAAGTTCATGACCTTGAATATGCAGGACAAATCCCAAACTCTCTCTCTCTCTCTCTCTCCTAAGGATATAGAATGAGTTTCTTTAATCGGTTTGATTCCCATCAACGATTTCATAATAAAAGTTCATGACCTTGAGTACACTTTTGTGACAAATCCCAACCTCTCTCTCTCTCTCTCTCTCTCTCTCTCTCTCTCAGTCCTAAGGATATAGAATGAGCTTTAATCGGTTTGATTCCATCAACGATTTCATAATAAAAGTTCATGACCTTGAGTACACTAGACAAATCCCAACCCTCTCTCTCTCTCTCTCTCTCTCTCTCTCTCTCTCTCTCTCTCTCTCTCTCTCTCTCTCTCTCTATTAGGAAAATACCAAATGACAAATATTGTCTTGTTACGGAATATTAGATAATATTTTAAAAGGAAAGTCGTACAAATACTCGGATCTTTTATATTTGACTGACACTAAATAAAATAAAGTATATGTCATTTCCTTTTCAGAATCAGCGTCATTTTCATGGCGTTTGCAAAAGCATATAGGAAGCAAAGGCAGTGTTTAAATAGGTTTGTAATAATTGACAAATTTCCTTATAATTGCAGAAGACGGAGGAGCAGTTGCATGGCATACTAGATTATACCACCACGCTAATTATAGGAGCAACCAATTATCAACAGAATCATCATCGTTGCATGTTATAAAATAGCCGATAAACTTAAAAATAAATTCAGGCATATCATGTTAATCACGTATTCAGTAATTTATTGTTGAATGGACAAATACACTTCAGATAACATCTAATATCTCTAGCTCAAACTGTATCAAAATACGCAAAAATAAAATATATAATTCAATTTTATCATTAGATTATCGTATTGATTAGGGCGTCCACGTGGCCACTTCCAGTCGATTTTCCAGAGAGGGAATTCGATGTATTTTCGCCCAAAACAGAAGAGCTGACACAGTATTTTGATACGTGGGGGAGTAAGGGTCTCAAATATTTGTTATAAGTCTTTTCTAGTAAACTAGAGACTCAAATCCACTGTAATAACTAAAGTGGCTTTTTATTAGACTAGCGATCCTTATCTGTACAAATTTCAGCTTAATATAATGTCAATAAGAAGTTTATAATATCAAGTGATGATCATTTTCACCCACATTAAAAATCCCTTCGCCCAACTGTCACGATCCAAGAATCGTTCCAGGTTCTTTCAAACTCTAAACAACAAGGAGTCAACACCAGCAGTTGAAATATGGGAAATGTATATTATAAAAAGAAACTCTCACAACACAACAACACATTTACTCACAACCTTATTTACAAAGAAAACGAAATGTTGTTTCCCTTTGCTCTCATTCAACGTAACACCAAACAAAACAAATCTAGGCAGTCATAGATAGGGGGAACAGGTTGCACGAAGAGCAATCTTAATACTTAAATGGTGAGTTATCCTTTGTGGCTGGGGGATCAGCTGAAGAGCCGATGCTGGTACGATGACCTCGGGCTTGAAGACGTCACAGAAGGGCGGCTGGGAACTCAGCAGAGATGTTGCCGGTACGATGACCACGGGCTCGTGGACGTCACGAAAGGGATGTCTTCAGTATGAGGCAGCAAATGCTGTTTCTCCAAGAATCAGGAGATTGCGCAAATGGAGGGCAGGATGGGCTGACTACTTCACCTTGTCACTGGCAGGAATGGCTGACTACTTTTCTTCGTCACTGGTATGTAGGCTCGCTGCTTCACCCCGTCTCGAATATGGAGGGCTTAGGCACTTCTCATCACAAGCAGGAAGGGCTGGCTGCTTCTCTTCGTTTCGAGCAGGACAATATTTTATGGAGAAGAGTAAGGGGGGTCTGAAGGGGACACTGTCATCGGAACCTCGCTTTGCCCGGCCTCTGAGTGCCGTCTCTGTCTCTGTCTGTCTATATCTCTGTCTTGAGAAGTCTCTTCTGGAAACTTATATACCACTGTAGGGGCGGAGCTAATGACGACAGACACCCGTCATTCCCACATAAGGAGATTTTTTATTTTCTGCACAATGATTGGTTCCTAATAACCGTCCCCTTTCCAGTCACGCCATAGAAGCTTCCAGAACAAATTTCCTGATGATAAAAATTTCCTGATGCAATGTAGATCGAATATTGCGCCATGTTACAAAGGCATGGCATGAGATACCACGTGGTGTCGGTTCCACAAGAAAGGGTTTTCATAGAATCACTAATTGTCCACGAGGCGTTGACAACAGGAACTGACTGGTGAGCAAACACAGGAAGCAGTCACGTCTTGGAAAAGAGGCATTTGTTTTTCAAAATATTTCATCATTATTGCATCTACCCACGACAACCTGTCAAAGTGACCGCTTTTATTTCCAACCTGAAACATTCGGGAGAAAACACCACGAAAAAATGGCAAGTCCCAGAGAACTTCAGAGAAATTTCGCTTTGCAAGAAAAAGAATTCTCGCGAGACTCTTGACGGAATGGAAAAGCAATCTGCATTCAAAACTTCCATACGAACTTTGAGCATTTATTAGAGTGGCTTTCCCAAGAGAAATGAGAAGAAGCCCCTTGGCACCATCAGTGCAGCTTCGAATTCATTATTCTTTTGTCTATTTCCATTACTGGCGTATAATGTGCATATCTCTCATTTCAGAGGGACCCTATATCGTAGAAGCTTCTTGGACTGTGTCTGGAATCCCCCAGTTTCATCCATCCTGTAGGAATCCCCTTCAGGATCAATAATCTACTTGCATTCCTCCTTCCCATACTAATGTCATTTATGTAAATACGCTCCTTTAAGTTTGCCCACGTGTTTATGTAATATTTCCCTCCAGTAGAAGAGCCTTATGCTCATATGAAATTCCCCTTTTGTTTTCCTCTTTTTTTATGTTTTCCTGGACCAACGAAGTCGGATTTACAAGGCTAAATTACCTGAAACTGTTGCTACCTGTCTCACAAAGAATATTTCAAATTAAATTGCCATATATAAAAAAACCTAAAATATATATATATATATATATATATATATATATATATATATATATATATATATATATATATATATATATATATATATATATATATATATATATATATATATATATATATATATATATATATATATATATATATACATATATATTATATATGATCTTTATATATATTATATTGTATATATATTAGTCTCTATATATTATATACCTTATATTTCTATCTAGATGTGTATATATATATAGCATAAATGATCTTCACTGATGATGTTTTTGCTCACTTTTTCTTGGTTTCTTTAGATGTGTTATTACTGATGCTATCTTCTTTATATTAATTATTTCTAAGTATTGATATCTCTCAGTACTATAAGGATCATTACAAAATTAACAAGTTACAATGATAGAAACGAAATTACTCTGGAGCTACAAACTTGGCTCAGTCTATATGGGGAACACTGAAGCGAGGGGAGACTACTCTCCCTTGAAGGACACAGTTCTGATCTGTTCTCTCCCTGGAGTTCTCCAGCCTGTTGGACCCCTGGAATTGTTGTTATCTGCAATCTCAACCTCCTCCTAGCCTTATTGGAAGGATTTATCAGCAAAGCCTCCCCTTCAAGTAGTTGATTGGAAGGACTGTAGTGGGTGTGATTCAAATCTCTCCTTAGAGGACTTGATTGGAGGTGATCTTAGGAGGGTGTGTGAAAGACCCCTCCCTAGCATGTTTGATTGGAGGGTGTAGAAGTACATCACTTTGTGGAGCCCCCAATTTCCTGGAATTTCCCTGAAAACGCCCCCCGAGAAGGCGGGGTTATAGAACCAGCTGCTGTAAGCATTTAGGCTGTGCTGACTCATGATTTGGTTAACTTAATCGCGAGGCCCTTATTTCTCACTTTTACGATTGTTTTTATGACTTCAACACGATATGCTGCTTATGGTTCATGCAAAAATCCTGCCTCGATCAGCGTATTTGAACCACGATAATAACAACAGCTTTTAGGTGTTATCACTGTGTTCTTTGACTCTCTTTTTTATTGTTACTTCTCTCTCCTTCTCTCTCCTAACTTTTTCTCTTTACTGTATTTCTATCTCTCTCTCTCTCTCATTTCTTTTTCTCTTTTCTATCTAATTTCCCTATATATTCTACACCACAACATATATTATATATATATATATATATATATATATATATATATATATATATATATATGTATGTATGTATGTATGTATGTATGTATGTATGTATGTATGTATGTATGTATGTATGTATGTATGTATGTATGTATGTATGTATGTATGTATGTATATATATGTATATATATATATATATATATATATATATATATATATATATATATATATATATATATATATATATATATATATATATATATATATATATATATATATATATATATACATAGAGAGAGAGAGAGAGAGAGAGAGAGAGAGAGAGAGAGAGAGAGAATTTCATACACACATTCATGTGCATAGCCTTTATGAATATCTGATTAAAGACAATATCTGAAGAATAATAACAAACTGGTTACTCGACCTTTGCAACAGTGGAAGGAATCTCCAGACCACAACGCAATCTGGAATGAAAGGAGATGAATATTAATAAAATGACATTTATCATTTTAGATTAATCTAGGAGTAGGATTTATCATTTAATACTTGTTACCATCCTTATATGAATAAATGTATAAGTAAATAAACTCATTGAGAACTTTAAAGTTCTCAGCGTGAAAAAAAAAATTGGAAACTCCAGCAACTTTAAACTTTCCAGAATAGGCCTCTCTAAAACGTATATATTTAAATTTAGATATTTTTTCTTATGGCAAAAAACTTGACTGGACTATAAAAAACTTCCCTAAAACACATTAATACAAAATACGTTTGGACTAGACTATTTTATACAGTCCGCAGAGAACGGAAAGGAATTTAAAATTTGGGCCAAAGGTCTGCCTTGGAAGCAAGAGCCCGTGCAATCGCAAGACTCACTCAGTCTTAGAGCGGAGGGTTAACAACTCCAATGAACTGGTCTGACATCAGTGATGTCAGTGAAGTGACCTTTGCAGTCAGTGGCAGCAGAAGAGTGACAGAATCCATTTAGAAATGGCCTCTCCGAGGTTACCTCCAGTGCTTTACATGCATTTCTTACTTTTTCCTCGATGAGTACCTATAAATTATTTCTCACTTTATATGACTGCAACCCGTAACAAAGGACGACCACCAGATACTAATAAATGTGAATTTATAAATTTACTGAAGAAAAAAATGTTTTTTTTATATTCAAGAAAAAACGGCTACTTAAATCATAAACCACTTTTTATAAGAGATAAACAAACGGAGACTTCCATTAATTGAAAACTTATGGTACACGACACAAAAATCATTAAAAATAAAATTTGATATAAAGCCATCGCCTCAAAACAATATGAGTTTCATATTTGGTGAGTCGAAATAACAGGCAACAGAATAACGCTGGATTTTATCCAGAAACTTTAACTGAAACTTTTCTCAGAGAGTCTAAAAGGGAAATATTTGTTTCACGCAAGTTCAACGGACCACAAATTATGAACGGGTGAATATGTGAATATTCAGTCGAAATCTGCAAAATATTCAGCAAACGATTATTCTCTTAATATTCACTTACCCCTACGTGATAGCAATGAGGAATACCAATGAATCTATTATAACGGTATTTTTGGGAAAAAACGAGAGTATGAGAAACCTTAGACCTAAAATTACGTGGCTTAAATTTACATAAAATATGAATGCGTTACGCTTCATATTTTCATACACTTCCTTCCATTATCTGAGAGAGAGAGAGAGAGAGAGAGAGAGAGAGAGAGAGAGAGAGAGAGAGAGAGAGAGAGAATGGAATATACAATTTTGGCCAAAGGCCAAGCACTGGGACCTATGAAGTAATTCAGCGCTAAAGGTTATTATGAAGGTGGAACGGGAGACAAACCTCAAAGCAGCCATGCCCAGTGAAACAACTGTTAGGCGAGGGTGGAAAGTAAGATGGAAGAACAAATAGAACGGAGGTACAGTAAAAGGAACGAAAGGGGTTGCAACTAAGGGCCGAAGGGACGCAGCTAAGATCCTGAAATAGTTCCTACAATGCACCGATTTGTATCGATGATATACTAACACAAGCACACAGAAGACGAGCTTGTATCAAGCATTCTCCTCAGTTCTAACACAAATGAGCTTTCAGTAATTATGTTTCATCTCACTAAATAACCCCGGCTACACTTAGATGATTAGCTTATGCCTACAAACTGTTCAGGTCACAATATTTTCTTAACATTCAAACATTATTCTATGTCCAGTTCCGCTGCATGCATATAGAAATAACCTGACTATGATACCAAAGTAATATCTACGTCTGTAAACTTAGAAATAACCTTTGTTTCCCGCTAGAACATGAAGCCTGGACCACTGAAGCTAGGCCTAAGCTACTGATTCACAAGATATTTTATTCTACTGAACTTCTTTTATGCACACTTTCATTCCCTTTCAGTCAAAGTTTTTTTTTTAACCCTCAGTTAATCATTCTCAGCATCGTTTCAATACCCAGCAATGACGGAAAATTATATACGTCTCGGCTAGCCTTTTATGCCGTATGTATGTCATCAACACTAAGGATGACGAGAACTGAACCCCAAAGCCCTGCAGTCACCGAGCTCTTATAATTGTTTGTGTGCTCAAGAATATATTATATAATAATAAATATGCAGTGTGTTCCGGAAAGAGAACCAAAATCTCACAGCCATCATGCCGTGCAATGAATGATGTTTCTCCGTCTTCCACTTCCGGCCAATATAATGAAGCTGCGACTGCTGCATTCACCTCCTCCAGACTGTCGTCTCACAGACAAACCATATTGCAATTTACATGCAAGAAATCATTAAAACAACTTTCATCCGTACTTGCACAGCCGGATGTTTCTTTTTATCTGCCCACGATGAGATGATGAAAAAAAAGTCCCCATTAAAAGCCCATCATCGTTCGTTGACGTCTGACACGAGATGACTATTTGTTACGAGCGCCTTATTTGTGTTCTTGCGTTGATGATAATGAATCGGCATTTTTATGATCTAAACAAGGTGTGAATGTTCTTTTTATATATAAGCATTCAAATATACTACTGGAGAAATATTTTGCATCTAATTATAGTAAGAGAGGACGAGGACAGATGCAATTAAATAAGGATTGAGCTACAAAAATAGTTTTAATTTAAGTCATAGTTTACAATGGCGGAGTTAATATCAGGCACATTCAAGAGTTTATATATCAAACTTCGGTATATAGTCTTTTGAATGAAGTTAAAAAAGGGGGAGAGAGTTGGGGGAAACTCTTAAGAAGCACCAATACGTAACTCCAGGGCAAGGAGGAACTACAGTAGTTGGTAACGTGGACGCTTCACGGGTGTTACGGAGTTTGAACTAAATGAACAATCTCAAATTATGTTGGCGGCGTTTAACATGGCGATTCACGTCTTTCACTTGAGGCCTTCCTAACCACTCCTGGGGGAATTATACGACTTGAATATAAATAAACCAAGGTCCTCGTTTAGCCTAAGTACCTACGAGCATTTAACGTTGTAATACAGTACTACAAAATTTAGCTCCCAAAATAGTGTTAAATTCAAGTTAGCGTTTAAAATGGCGAGATGCTCAGTCACGTCTTTCAATTTAGACCTTCTAAGATAACCTGAAAAACTATAGTACTTAAATGTATGCAAAAAGAAGGCCTGGCCTAAGAAAGGTATATTAGGCTCAGAAGCAACGGGTAGTAGCCACGATTCCGAATACCTACTGTAGCCTATTCACTTTTACTTTGTAATATCACCTAATTTAATTAAATCTGTTAAGTGCAGACGCTGTAACTTATAGAATGGAACCCTTCCTTACCTTCTTCCAGTGCCTGAGGAACGTCGTAGATGACACCAAATTAAAAACCACTAAATTTTCAATCACTTCACAACACAGAACACAACCTTAGCCTTCGGAAGTCACTGAAACAAACACTGACTTCTGGAAAGTACAAACAGACCGCTAAATCGGAGCCGCGTTTGTGGCCTGTGGCCGAGTTATTTGGACACTAAAGAGAGGACTATCCGACCCAGCCACCTTCCCCCCACCCCCCGACCCTCTCGGGGGGTAAACACCGAAAGTAGCCAGCCAGGCAGGACAGCAACTCAGCGCCCCCCCCCCCCACACCCCAAATTCTCCGTCAGTAGTTAACTGTTTAAATGCTTGTTACAAACTTTCGCTTTATTATAAAAGAAAGACTAATTAAAATAAAAATGATTGTATATTTATACATAGACTAATTAATATATAATTGTATGTTATACATTATAAACGTTATTATCTGTTAGTATGTGCTTAACGGCTTTTTAACTTCTCTCAGCATGAAACTAAACAATTGATCACCCCTGGTCCAGTAATTATTAACCTGCCCTCGCCTGCATGGGGCCCCGAGATCGATCTCGGGGGAGGGGGAGGCGGTAAATAATTTATATAGGCTGTTTCCTATAAAATCAATGAGGCCTATGGTGAATTATGTACCTATAATAGTAGTGACATGACTGTTTTTGTTTGGCTAGCTGACAGAGAGGATTTCTCTCTCTCTCTCTCTCTCTCTCTCTCTCTCTCTCTCTCTCTCTCTCTCTCTCTCTTTTAATGTTGGGCGAGTCCATTGGTCCACACCAGACCACTTCTTCCCCTTATCATATTACCCTAATGGGTAATGGAGGTAAAGTAAAGGGATAAAAAAGAAAGTGGATTGCATCTATGGACCGGAGGGACGCCGCAAAACACAGGAATGCCTACAGTGCACCACGTGAGGTGCACGGACGGCACTGCCCCCTAAAGGAAATACATTGTTGAAAGGGTAACAGAAGCCAGGGCTATGATGATGGGTATATATATATATATATATATATATATATATATATATATATATATATATATATATATATATATATATATATGTATGTATGTATGTATGTATGTATGTATGTATATGTATGTATATATATATATATATATATATATATATATATATATATATATATATATATATATATATATATAATGATGTGTTTTTGAAGCTACACTATGGTCTAACATTCACAAAATCCTCTGGCTTTTACAAAAAAAATCACAGACCTGTTTCATATTTGTTCTGAAAAAGACTTTTTTTTATCCTTTTTTGCAGATTCTTTTATTCTTACTCTTTTGAGTTTGTTATAATATCTCTCTCTTCTTTAGTGTTATGTTATGTTGCTATAAAAAAAAAAAAAAAGGTCTTGTCGATATTACATCTTTGTGGATAACAGTTTGGTCTCATAACAGTCCGTCACTGAACTTAAAGTTGATGACAGAAATAAAGTATGAATTGTGTAGAAAAGAACTGCGAATTTCTCATACGCAATATAACCGTGTTTTTGCGTTCAGTATTTGAACAAAATACTGAACGCGCAAACACTGTTATTTGAACGAAATACTCATAAAGATAAAAAAAACTACATCATTCCATAACGATAGCGGGAAAATATATGAGAATGACTATGGAATGAAATATGAAATATAGGCCAAATGCCAAGCCCTGGGACCTGTGAGGTCATTCAGCACTGAAAAGGAAATTGAGAGTAAAAGGTCCGAAAGGCGTAACAGGAGGAGGAGAATCTCTTGCAGTTGAAGTACTATGAAAGTAAGATGGAAGACAGAGAATATGAACGGAGGTACAGCAAAAGGAATAAAAGGGGGTTGCATTTAGGGACTGAAAGGACGCTGCAAAGAACCTTGAGTAATGCATACTGTGCACCGCGTGAGGTGCACTGACGGCACTAACCCTCCCCCCTCCCCCCACCTGATAGCGATGGATTTGGCCACTACAGAATGGCCATAACGAGGAACGTTCTGTTTGCAAACGTAACTGAACCGGAAACGTTCAAATACGACAACGTTAACATAAAAAACACCATACGTTTAATGCTATTAAAGTACTCAGCTCTACAGAACAAAATGCTCCTTAAAAACAGCGACGCCTCCAACAGGCCCAAATAAAAGAGAATTACGTCAATTTTTCCTTTTAAGATTGGACCAGACTTTCCTGAACTGACAACAGACTTGGCTCTCCCTTGGGAACGGCAATGGTTCACAATGCGTCCTAGAACTGGGCTCAGGAGATTCAACTTGAACGATTTCATTCTCTGGACAGTAAGAAGCTTTTTCCTTTGTGCCTCTTCAGTTCATTCATGAATTCTCGACTGTTGACAAGACGCAACATCACATTTCCCAAATGACCAATAAACTGCTTGAAATATAAACCAGTTCCCTTTTGACTCTCTGAAAAGAAAATCACAACGATGAAACATTACAAAAAGGAAGAGAGAGAGAGAGAGAGAGAGAGAGAGAGAGAGAGAGAGAGAGAGAGAGAGAGAGAGAGAGAGAGAGAGAGGTAATAATGAAGTGTAACCAACACGGGTAATTTATCTGCAACGCATTTTCCGACAATTTCCTCCTGATTTCCCAAAAGCAGAGAACACGAAGAGCTCCACCTACAGCAATACAGTCACGAACTGAGGCCTTCAATTTCACAGGCAGAGTCACTCCACATTCCTGACCTCTCATTGGCATTTGCTTCAGACCATCAGCTCTATTCTGTTAGTGACACCGGGTCCGATTAGTGCTCGGATGGGTACCACACTGAATATCATGTTCTGGTTGCAATCACAAACAGGCTGAAAACATGTCAGCTAAAGTAATTTGAGAATGAATCTTTGGCAAATGCTCGATAATCGTATGAAGCATCGTTTGGACGAAAAGTTAAGTATACCTTAGTTTTACCAGACCACTGAGCTGATTAACAGCTCTCCTAGAGAGGGCTGGCCCAAAGGATTGGACTTATTTTACGTGGCTAAGAACCAATTGGTTACTTAGCAACGGGACCTACAGCTTATTGTGGAATCCGAACCACATTATAGCGAGAAATGAATTTCTGTCACCAGAAATAAATTCCTCTAACTCTTAAAATAAGTCTGATCCTTCGGGCCAGCCCTAGGAGAGCTGTTAATCAGCTCAGTGGTCTGGTAAAACTAAGATATACTTACTTTTCATCAGCCGGCCGGGGGAATTGAACTCCGGCCCATCGAGTGACAGTCTGAAGCTCAACCGACTCAGCCAACGAAGGGCTTGCATCGTTTGGACAATCCACATGTTGTTGACTTGTAGTAAATATGTTGGTGACATGTTTGCAATAAGAACAAGTTGTCAACTTGTATTCAACATGTTTGAAACATGTGTGAGATAAGTTGCTAACATGTTTATGACGTGCTGTTTTGCATTTTGGACGTCTCCCGACTCGAAATCAACCCCATAACAACAGCAGAAGCAAAATTAGGGAGGAAGAATGGAGGAGCATTCTGCAATCGACCTGAAACAGCGACGGCTATTGTGGTGTTGACAACATGTCCCTTTGGGGGTCCTTTGTGGCCGAAGGGAATCCGATGTCCTTAGACACATCTCACGTCACTTCTGCTTCGTGTGTATACCTACCTCCATTATTCCATTCGGTTTCTTTTGTGGAATGGTTTGTCAGTCATTTTTAACAGAAATTAATAAATGGGTCAGTTGTATATAACATTCTACAATGATTACACAGGCTGGAAAATGTGTATTAAAAATGTGGAAAAAATCGAGTCATGAAAAATTATGTAAAAATAAATATTGTTTCAAAAAAATTTATTGTGAAAAGACAAAACATTATGGCAAAGTAAAACCAGTGAAGCAGGAAGCATTTGACATAAAGAACAAAATGATGGCAACGATTCGGGACAGACATTAAATCTAAGGAAGCTTCGCCATCCACCGAGTTTTCTTCAGACAACTCGACCGCCGGATTCACCTTTAGAGGAAATACTTTGGGCGTCAGACCACCCTGACTTAGAGAATTCCCTTTCTCTCTCTCTCTCTCTCTCTCTCTCTCTCTCTCTCTCTCTCTCTCTCTCTCTCTCTCGGACCTCGACTACGAAAATTCCTATCCCACCTCTCTCTCTCTCTGTCTGTCTGTCTGTCTGTCTCTCTCTCTCTCTCTCTCTCTCTCTCTCTCTCTCTCTCTCTCTCTCTCTGTGTGTTCGCCGGTAGCTGTAGACGTTATTGGAGACTTGTTCAAACAATATCCCAGACGATGGTGAAACCATCTTTTTCACCATTTTCACATTCTTAATAAATTCTTCCACAATGTCAACCTGTTATCTCAGTCATTAACTTGTTCACACCTGAGTCACTTCTCCTGACCTTCCAATAATACCCAGACTCAAAGTTCATGTTATTTACTTTCTCAATATAATTTTATCTCTCAGTTTTCCTCAATTTTCTGCCTGAGATCGTGCTCCCAAAAATTTTCGTTCGTTGTCCCTTTCCCTATCAATGAGTTCATAAGGATTCCCATTTCGCTGCCTCGTCTCTGGTCCGGAAGGAAGGAAGGAAGGAAGAATCCCAACAGGAATTTGTCCTTCAGGAACTCAATACATTAAACTTAATTTGCCTTCTGGAAAACTTCCAGCTTTCTATGAGACACTGTGAAGTTTTAGTGCCCCTTTTCAAACTAAATTAACATTAATTAATATTTATAAAATCCATAATATTATTGAGTTGATGTAACTTGGAAATTGATATCCAATAGACAAATTACCCAAAAGGCAGTGGGTCCTTTACCCTCTGAAAAACTCCCAGATTCCTCTGCGACTTTGAGAGGTCTGAGTTCTCCCCATCTGACAAAATGAACAACAATATTAATCACAAAAGGCAATAGAATTTTATTGAGTTGATGTCCACTGTGAATTAACGTCCAGCAGAGCACTGATCAAAAGCTAATTACCCTCTGAAAAACTTCCAGTCACTTTCTGTGGCGTCGTGAGCTTTCTCTGCCCTTTGCAAACACATCAACAGCTACACCATTTACTCAAAACTGAGTATTATGCAGTCAAGGAGACAGTTTTTTCCTCTCTCCCTTCAAAAATTAAATTTCATGCCTCTCTCTCTCTCTCTCTCTCTCTCTCTCTCCTCTCTCTCTCTCTCTCTCTCTCTCTCTCTCTCTCTAGGGAGAGCAAAATCGGCTGGGGAGGAAATCAGCCGGGAGGAATGGCACCAAGAATCATTTTCGGAAATACGGTTTGAATCCATGGAGGAGCATCTAATCCTTTTTCCGGGGTTTTAAATCCGAAGCCGATTTGTCTCCCCACCCCCCCTTCTCTCCCTCTCTCTCTCTCTCTCTTTCTCCTCAACCCTGAACCCTTTCAACAGAGACACCACTGACATATCACCTCTTGAACCCTCTTCCTCCTTCATGGAAATACATTTGTTACTTTAATTTTTGTCTTAATTTTTATTCTTATGGAAAGCTGTTGCCAACCAAACACTTATTTGCCTTCAATGATAAGTTTGAATTTAATTTCAACTTGTTTACTGCAGAGTCTTTTGAACAGCAGCTGGTGGAGGATCACCTCAACTCACTGGACCTCAA
Organism: Macrobrachium rosenbergii; assembly: GCF_040412425.1. Taxonomy (NCBI): domain Eukaryota; kingdom Metazoa; phylum Arthropoda; class Malacostraca; order Decapoda; family Palaemonidae; genus Macrobrachium; species Macrobrachium rosenbergii. The sequence continues at coordinate 4,480,286 of NC_089789.1, read as the reverse complement.
GTTATCAGACTTCTGTACTTGCCAGCTACCAAATCATGCTCATTTTTCTCTACACTGCCATTTTGGACGTTTTTGTTATATCACTTATATTCAGTGTTAAGTGTAAAGCAGTTAATTTAGGTCAGGAACTGCGTGGAATGGTTGCTAGGTGTGACATGTCCAGAAAATGTCCAAATGCGGGCTATGCTATGACAGATGTCTCTGCTACTTATCAGGAAGGCCACGATATCGAAGTGTCTGCTAAATGAACGCACTGCTCTTCTGTTCCAAAATACTTCATACAAATCTAAAGACGATTTGTTGCGGACGAGATTAGAAAGAAAATAAATAACTACTGGCAACGGCGTTTCCTTCCGACTTTTGGACTTATGAAAGGATTAAAGTAATTGTTCTCAGTGATGACTTTCACACTTTACATATTTTCACGAAATTGAAGGTTAATAGTAACTCCATTTTTTTTAGTTGTTTTCGAGAAATTAGAAAATAAAGTCAAATAATCTGGGGAACTTTGATGAACAATAAACAGTAAAGCGGATGAAATTCGTAGCTTCCAGTGACTAAAAAAGATTTATTAGATTACAAACAGTGAGCAATTTAACGAGTGGATTATAAATTATATATTTTTTCTTATTCTACATTAATCCATTTTCTCTTGTTGAGGCGGGGGGGGGGGCTCCATATATAATGACAACACAACAGTCACAGCCTCATTCATACTTAAACTGTCCAGTCTGGGGTGAACCCAATATACAGTATGATGTCCACAATCTACATTTTCACTGAAGACTCTCAGCAGCACGTCGAACCCTACTGCATGTACTGCAATATATATATATATATATATATATATATATATATATATATATATATATATATATATATATATATATATATATATATATATATATATATTGAGTTGAGAGAGAGAGAGAAAGAGAGAGGGAGGGAAAGAGAGCACATCTACAAAAGATAGATAGTTGACATCACTCAAGCAATGTTTTGAAAATGTTCCGACTGAGAAAAAATATAAAAATAAGAGATAAATAAAACAGGAACTAAGTATAGCATGTGGTCACACATCCATAAAAAAACTACACGACCTCAATTTTGCAGAGGGCATAGAAAGGCCTCAACCTCCTCGGCTGCGGGACCCGGAAAGTGTATGAAAATATGTGTAAGGCGCAAGGAGGGAGAGAGAAATTTCCGTTCTCTCTCTCTCTCTCTCTCTCTCTCTCTCTCGTCTTCTAGCAAGGTGTCACCTCCTCTCTCTCTCTCTCTCTCTCTCTCTCTCTCTCTCTCGTCTTCTAGCAAGGTGTGACCTCTCTCTCAATCTCTCTCTCTCTCTGGCAAGGAGAGTAACTTTCCCTCTCTCTCTCTCTCTCTCTCTCTCTCTCTCTCTCTCTCTCTCTCTCTCTCTCTCTCTCTCTCTCTAGCAAGGAGAGTAACTATCTTTCTCCCTCTCTCTCTCTCTCTCTTTCTCTCTCTCTCTCTCTCTCTCTCTCTCTCTCTCTCTCTCTCTCCAAAAAGAAAGATAGCGTTCTTGGAAGAACTAACCAAAATGACAAAAAATAAAAATAATTAATATAAGTGAAACCTGGTATTCCCAAGAGACTGGTAATGATGACCAGATAAAGGGTTTCCAAACTTATAGATCAGATAGAAAAATAGAAATGAAGGAGGAACCGCGATATATGGGAGAGATGCCAATCAAGGAAAAATCTGTGAGAAATATAGTAACACAGAATGTGAATTAATAGCGGTAGAATTTGAACCTGAAAAATTAGTGAACATTGTAATATACAGACCCCCCCTAACACTAAAGAGTTTGACATAATAATTGACAAATCGGATGATATATGTTAAATCACAAAGACTGGACTATACTCCTATCTGAGACTTTAACTTTCCTTTCGTAGAATGGAAAGAACGAATAGGAGACTGTGGTTGTATTTATACATATAAAAAAGAGAGTAATAGTAGCGCAGAAGATAAGAGGTAATTTGAAAAGCTATTAGATATGCTACTAGAACATAACATTCATCAAATAAATTACCTGCCAACAAGAAAGGATAATATTCTAGACCTAGTATTTGTGAACGAGGTGAACTGTGTTAAAGAAATAATAGTGTATAATACGAGTATTTTGGACTATAACGTCATAGAACTAACATTCCGTTCCAAAGCACATGAAAACAGAGACAATCAAGAGATGAAAAAATGGGAAGGATAAGGAAAATACAATTTCTATAGTAAGGATATAAATTGGTCAAAAATAAATGAAGAATTAAACAAAGAATGGGAAAACAAATTTGTAAGCAAAAATATACAGATAAATACGGATATATTATTATATAAAATATTAGAGGAAATAGTGGAAAAATATATACCGAAGAAAAAAGTAAACATCAGTCACGCATAGCAAGAGACAGAAGGATCTTGTTCCAGAAAATCAGAAAGTGGAAAAAAGGTCTTGCAAAAGAAAAGAATGCATGGAAAGTGATGGAACTAAAAAGTAAGATAGAAACTGCAGAACAAAAGATTATACAGTCAAAAGAAAATGAAAATGGGGACCTAGAAGAAAAGACCCTACAAAATATCAAGCAAAACCCCAAAATTTTTACTCATATGCAAAAAGGATGAATAAGATAAGAGTAGAAATAGGCCCTCTAAGAATTGAAGGGCGATTAACGAATGAAAAAAAGGAAATATGTAACATATTAGCAGAAAGATATAAGAGTGAATTTACACTTAGAATTGATAATGAAGATAATGATACAGAAATAAGAGATGAAAATAGTGAATATTTATCAGACATAGATATTACGGAAGCTGATATTGTGCAGGCTATTAATGAAATTAAAAATGGATCAGCAGCAGGACCAGATGGCATACCTGCCATATTGTTAAAGAAAGTGGTTCATTCAATCGCAAAACCGCTCGCAATATTATTGAGACAAAGTATAGATACAGGCAAGATTTATGATGAACATAAATTAGCATATATTACCCCTACTTTCAAAAGTGGATCAAGACTAGAGGCAAGTAATTATAGGCCTGTGAGTCTGACATCTCATATTATGAAAGTTTATGAAAGGGTAATGAAAAAAATATAATGACACATTTAATGAAAAATAGATTGTTTAATATAGGACAACATGGTTTTGTACCCGGAAAAAGTACACAAACCCAGCTGTTAGTCCACCATGAAAGCATATATAAAAATATGATAAATGAAAAAGATACAGATGTGGTTTACCTAGACTTTGCAAAAGCTTTTGACAAGGTAGACCATAAAATATTAGCGAAAAAAATTAGAAAACATAACATTGTGGACAAAGTAGGAAGATGGATAAAAGAATTTTTGCAAAACAGAAAACAGATAGTGATTGCAAACGACGAGAAATCGGATGAAGCTACGGTAATATCCGGTGTGCCACAAGGTACGGTGTTAGCTGCATTGCTGTTTGTGATTATGATTGCAGACATAGACAGTAATGTTAAGGACTCGGTAGTGAGAAGTTTTGCCGATGACACAAGAATAAGCAGAGAAATTACTTGTGATGAAGATAGGAACTGGCTACAAAGAGACCTAAACAAAATATATAAATGGGCAGAGGTAAGTAGGATGGTAATTAACTCTGATAAATTTGAATCAATAAACTATGGTGATAAAGAAGGAATGCTATATGCATATAAAGGACCTAATAACGAGACAATCACAAATAAGGAAGCAGTTAAAGACCTGGTGTGATGTTGAATAGGAATATGTTATGCAATGATCAAATAGCAATACTATCGGCAAAATGCAAAGCAAAAATGGGAATGTTGTTCCGGCACTTCAAAACAAGAAAAGCCAAACACATGATTATGCTTTATTAAACGTACGTACGTAGTCCACTTGAATATTGTAATATAAAATAGTACCCACACTACCAAAAGGATATTGCACAAGTAGAGATTGTACAAAGGTCATTTACAGCTAGAATAGAAGAAGTTAAGGACCTTGACTACTGGGAAAGACTACAATTCTTAAATTTATACAGTCTTGAAAGGAGAAGAGAACGCTACATGATTATCCAGGCATGGAAACTGATAGAAGGAATTACCGAAAACATCATGGAGCTAAAAATATCAGAAAGAGCAAGCAGAGGTATATTAATAGTGCCCAAAACTATACCAGGAAAACTAAGGAAAGCACACAGGACATTAATCCACCACGCACCAGGATCGATAATGCAGCGTCTATTCAGTGTGCTACCAGCTCATCTGAGGAACATAACAGGAGTGAGCGTAGATGTGTTTAAGAATAAGCGCGACCAATATCTAAGATGCATCCCAGACCATCCAAGATGGAAGATGCAAAATATACCGGAAGATGCATTAGCAATTTTCTGGTAGACATCAGAGGCGCCTTACACTGAGGGACCTGGGGCAACCCAAACGAACTGTAAGGAGCTGTCTCTAGCAATGAGAGTAACTTTCCACTCTCTCTCTCTCTCTCTCTCTCTCTCTCTCTCTCTCTCTCTCTCTCTCTCTCTCTCTCTCTCGTCTTCTAGCAAGGTGTGACCTCTCTCTCTCTCTCTCTCTCTCTCTCTCTCTCTCTCTCTCTCTCTCTCTCTCTCGCAAGGAGTGACCTCTCTCTCTCTCTCTCTCTCTCTCTCTCTCTCTCTCTCTCTCTCTCTCTCTCTCTCAACAGAAAACCCCCTCCCCATACGGCTATTTTCCCTGCAACTGCTGTATGTTTTTTATACAGACGTATGATAAATATGTCCTTCAAACCACTGGAACAATTATCAACAAAATTGAATCCTTATTAAAAAGTCTTGAAATAAAAAAAAGCTAAACAAGAGCTAAAATTGAAGAGAAAAATCTGCAAATCTAAAAAGGATCCAAATACGAAAATTACACACTGCAGATGAGAGACAGAGATGTATTAAATAATCAACTATATCTTTTTAAGCAAAAGGCAAATAGAAATGTCTTGTATTTAAAGATAAAATTAGATAAAAGTAACACTAAAAAGAAAATGAAATGAGGAAAATATACAAAACCAGAACCTACAAAAAAAAAAAAAAATTAACTTTATCTTTATACCTGTTGTCGTTGGTGGCACAACATCTGCTGCACCTTTTCCCATTTCATTGTCCCTTGGCTTTCTTTTATTCCCCTCGTCTACTCTATTCCCTTCTATTTATCAGTGAGTTTCAGCTCATCACTTAATCATGCGTGTCTCTGATGCCTCACCTCCCACACCCTTCCTTGCCTCAGTCGCTCAATCTCCACTCACCCTCAATCTTTCAATCCTGAAGGCGATTATGGGGAGGGGGAGGAAGTTGAAATCTATTGTGTTATGTGCAAATGACTCAGGACAGAAACAGAACATCTCTCTCTCTCTCTCTCTCTCTCTCTCTCTCTCTCTCTCTCTCTCTCTCTCTCTCTCTCTCTGGATCTCTATTTATTATCAAGTGAATGAATCATTCAGCTCTATTTTTTCCCTATAGTCTCGGTACCCCTGAAACAATTTTGTTCAATTTCCCCTTTCTCATTTATCCCACGGTTGTGTCTTCCCCCTTCTTCCATGCAATTCCCCTCTGCCTTCATTCTCCCCTTCCCCTGATTTCCTCCTCCCCTTCCCTTCCTCTCACTTCCTCTTCTGCTTGTCCCCTTCCCCTGGCAATGATAGATAGACTCCCGAATCTACTCTGTTCAGTGGAACAATCACTCAGCCACGACGCCTAGGACGAGAACATTTCTGCAAACCTTTTCACGAGTCAGTGGGGAAGGGAGAGAGAGAGAGAGAGAGAGAGAGAGAGAGAGAGAGAGAGAGAGAGAGAGAGAGAGAGAGACTCAAACCTATTTTATGATGACTAAAATTAAAGATACTCAATTTTGGTTACATAACAAAATCTAACCCTTTCATGGTTAAGTAAGGCAGGGTTGAGAGAGAGAAAGAGAGTGAGAGAATACTTTCTTCCTCTTCCCACCCACCACACCTCTTGCTTCTAACATCTACAAAAATAAGCAAAGCGTTAACGCCCCCTTCCCGCCCTAATTCCCTCATTCTTGTCCTGACCTCGCCATTTATACCTTCTACCCAAAAACTCTCAATTTCAAATTTCTAAGTGAGAACAAGAGAATATTTAGTTCGTATTGTTTTACCTTTTCTCTTTCCAAATTCTCTCTCTCTCTCTCTCTCTCTCTCTCTCTCTCTCTCTCTCTCTCTCTCTCTTACACCCACTTGTATTATTATTCCGATTTCGCTCCACTAACATCAAGTCAGAAAGAAGTTCGATCTGAATCCATGTTTCCACTCCCATGTCAATGACGTTATTCTGAGGTGCTGCTGTCTTTATCAGTTATCCAACCTCTCCTATTTCGAGTCACGTATATCACGCTGCCGTCAGCCCTTTTTCATTTTGTGATAAAGGTTCCTATTGCCTGCATATGCTATATTTGTTATAGTTGGCAGTATCCAATGTCCGCCTCTAAACCTCTCATGGAAGTTTTAAATCTTTTGGAAAATCGGCAACAGAAGTAAAAGATTTAGGCAATGTGAAAAACTGGTGGTTTTTTGGAGAGAGAGAGAGAGAGAGAGAGAGAGAGAGAGAGAGAGAGAGAGAGAGAGAGAGAGAGAGAGAGAGAGAGAGAGAGAGAGATAATCCGAAACAGAAGTATAAAATGTACACAGAGAAAAACTGGGGAGTCTTTGTCAAGAGAAAAGATATATACATACATACATATATATATATATATATATATATATATATATATATATATATAATATATATATATATATATATATATATATATATATATATATATATATATATATATATATATATATATATATATATATATATATATATATATATATGCTGATGAATCATGCAAGAGATAGCGAGCATCCTAATGTATATATATATATATATATGTATATATATATATGTTACAGGGAACAGATCAACACTTGTTTTAGAAGTGTACGTAGCGTGATCTTAGCGATCTTACTTCAGGAAAAAGACGTAGAAAGGTTTAACCCATGATCACACTTGCATTTTCTTCCCCTCTCTCTCTCTCTCTCTCTCCCCGAATCCCTCTCTCTCTCATCGTTTACCAAAGCTCATCCACCCTAACCTCACTCATTCTCTCAAAGCAACTAAATGGACTATTTAAAGAAACACAATTGTTCCTACAAAAATAGGTTTATTATTCAAATAACCCAACAAGAAATGAATAAAACAAAGTAAAGATTAAAATGCATAATAAAAGAATTATCGAGTCAGATAACTAAACTCTAAACTGCAAAACACTTCTGATTAAAGAAGTCTCATTATGGCTAATAGCCTGGAAATACCCAAAATCACACATACTCACAAATCAATAACTAAAAGTCATGTCAAAAAACAGTCTACCACATAAAGAGATTGACATTGCAAATGATTTGCATGTCCTTTTTCTCAAACTCCCAAGTCCACAAACATCTGTCGAAAGAATTAAACATGATAGAAAACTCCCAAAAAATATATGAAATACAAAACACAATAATGAAAAGTGTAAAATGCATAACCAAGATATGGCAAATGTAACATAACCAAAATAATAATATAAAAGAGGTATGAATATTCATATTAAATTTCCCACACCAGTTCACAAGTTCATAATGATTAGAAAGTCATGGTAAAAATCACAAGTTCAATTTTCTCCCATAAAAACAGAGATTTGAGACTCTACCTTATCTGCCGATTTTCAAAGCCTGGAACCACTCCAAAGCTATGACTGGACAACTGCAGTTCTATCACGTTAATGAACGATCAAACTCAGTTTTAGGGCAGATTTTGGCATAATCTAGATCAAAGTAACGCACATACCCACGAATATACATAACGCTTCGGAGATCACCTGATCTCCAATATTGCTGAGCTTCTCGCGCAGAGAGCTGAGGAATCAAACTATTTGCTGAATACAAAGATTTTGCAACTGACGACTTCCATCAGTACCATCTCGCACCGAACTTTCCACGATAACATCTTAAAGCATTGAAGCTATGAAATGCATATATGTGTCCTTTAAATAGAGCTCGGCCACCCCATAAGAGTGTCTCGCTCTCCTTAACGGCAAACTAAAACAAAAGCATATGTATAAAACATAACAGATAGGGCTATGCTCAATTAGCAATGTCTACTGCACTGCAGCTTTAAGGACTGCTCTCATGACGCACTTCCAAAGTCACTGGGGTTGTGTTCTTAGAGCCTTTACATGTAATCTTACAAACACGAATAAGCTTTACTACTCCCACAACAAGAATTATCAGTAAAATAGCTATTAAGACAATTAAAATTGTCGGCATAATACATTCCTGATACTCGAACATCACAGGATCGTCGATGTCTTCCAACAGTGGAACAGTCATTGGCACCTTGGTTGTAGGTACCGCCACTACCAAATGCTCGTTATGCGTATGATGCATAATTATCTTCTCAGAACTGTTGAATACAGCACGGCTAAGTACGAGAAAGTCCGTAGACAGGATTCTGCAGGATGAGTCGAACAGCTTGGACCCTTGAAGCACGAACGATGTCGACTTGTTGTTCTGGCACATCATTGTAACTGCACACTCCTTGCAAAACATGGCAGTAAGGGTTCTGGTGGACACAATGTGGTAATCTCGCAGGAACTGTCTAAAGTCACATTCTGTTGGAGTCTGTCTATGAACTAACGACAACTCACAACCACCCATAGATACAACTCGCAACTGGAAAATACTACTGTCACACACATACTTCTCTCTAACTAAAGTACAACTTGTCTTATAATCAACTCCCGAACCTTGATATTGATCTCCCAAAATGAACATGGTCTCTAATCCATCCCATGTCACTACTGAGTTTCCAAAAAAGCACTTGGAAAAGGTCTAATAACAAAAAGGTTTCATGTTACTGAACCAAATAAAACTACTAATGCAAAAGCCAAACACTCTCAATGTGAACTAATTCCAAGTGTGTATCCGGAATATCCACAGTCAACTCACTATTAAGCACACAACTCTACGGAACTCACTCATAAAAAAAAATTCTATCCAACAGAAAAAAAATACTCGAGAATCCTATCCAAACACTAAAAGGTATCATATCTTGTAAAAGACATGAAAGTTCTACTCCGGTTAGTAAATATTTCGCAACACCTGACTAATTCTCAACAAATAGCAATTGACGTAATGGCAATCGCTCCCATGATCTTAACAATTACAATTACTCACAATACAGCTCCCTTCATTTAAAAAAAAAGAGACTGAAAAAAAAAAGATCCAAATACTCAAATTCGATATCCCAACCCGAAAAAAAAAGATCAGACTTGTTCGGTCCGATATGCTAAGTACCTCCCCCCAAAAAAATAATCCTAAACAACAAAGATATTGCGTCAGATGACAAAACTCATCATAACACCATAACACAATAACACACTAATCCAATAACACACGGGTCAAATCTCGTATGAAATTAGCCCATGTCTCAATTCCTAAAATCATTCGAAATCAAATGATTAAGAACTTCAATATCTAGAATGAACAAGAGACAAAAAAAAATAAAAAATAAATAAATATCATATATATACAAATATCAACCCATTTATCCCTCTAACTATATACAAATGTTCCATTACATCCCAACTTTCTTTAACTTTGAAATATGGGTCAATTTTGTCACTCCAGTATTTACATCTTTTACTACAAATCTATTCCCTCTTTTGATCTCTACAATCTCAAAAGGTCCGTGGAACTTCGGACTTAATTTATAATTCAGATCATTCCGAACATTCACTTTAACAAACACTCTATCACCCATCGAAAAAGCTACTCCCCTCGATTTCGCGTTACTTTTCTTTACCATTGCACGCGAACTAAGTTCAAGTTCTTTACTGATACGTGCAAATCTTTCTCTGGCTGTATTTATCAACGAAGTGACCGTAACATCACCTTGAACTCGCTCTGGTAACAAATCAAAAGGTCCTTTCAACTTGTACCCATACAAAGCTTCTGCTGGAGATATCTTAATTGTGTCATTCATCATAGTATTGATACTATATCGCACTTCATCCAAAGATCTGTCCCAATGTGTATCACAACCACCTACCATCATGCGCAAAGCTTCGATTACTTTCCGATTCGCCCTCTCACATAACCCATTTGCTTCAGGTCTATACGGGATTATAGATACTTTCTTTATTCCCAGTAAATTAGCAAGACCGTCTAAAGTCTTATTAATAAACTCCCTACCATTGTCTGTGATCAGACATTCAGGAACACCATATCTACAAATTATCCCCTTAAAGAACGCTATAGCAACTTCCTCAGCTGATTTGTACTTCAGTGGGAAAATCTCGACAAAGCGAGTCAACTCATCAACAACTACTAATAAATGTCTATAACCATAAGCGGACTCTGAGAAGTTACCCAGAATATCCATATGCACTCTCTGAAACGGCCTATGTGGTACGGGATATGAACTCAAACGACACGACACTGTCGTCGCTGGCTTATTTGCATTGCAAATAGCGCACTTCTTCACAAAGGCTTCTACTGCGGAAAACATATTTTTCCAAAAGAACTTTGACGTGACGTTTTCATATGTCTTGTCTACACCCAAATGAGGAGAACCAAATTTACAATGTACAATGTCTAGAACTTGTGGTACTAGACTCTCTGGCACGATGATTTGTGTAATTTCACCCATGCTTCGAGTACTTCGCAAGTTATACTTAACTTTCCTCACCAATAAATTATTCTCCAACTCTAGACCAGAAAAAGGCAACTTATACCCTTTCTTCGGTGAAACTCCCCTAAGAAATGCCTTAGCATCTGACAACAATTTATCTTCATCTTGCTTTTGTTCGAGCAAGCCTATGTCCCAAGTGACATTTTCACCCGTAATATAACACACGGCGTTACTCTCACTATCACGAACAACAATCTCTCCCAAGACTGCCGACTCACTATTTCTCCCCGAAGTATGCACTGTAGAAACGTGTATGTCCTCTACATGCGATATCTCAGAACTACTAGTATCAGAGACATTAGACACCAAATATTTACTCTCTTCTCCCACACAGGATTCGGTGTGTATTTCCTCATCCTCAACCGGAAAATATCTGCTCAATGCATCTGCAACTACATTATGCTTACCTTCAATGTATTTGAGGTTTGCATCAAAATCTCTCAATGTTAGGAACCAACGTGCTCTCTTGGGCGACAAATTTGGCTTATTAAAAGCTCTAACAACGGTTGATGATCTGTAAAAATCTCAACTTTATTTCCCAACAACAACATCTTAAAATGAACAAGGCTAGAGACGACTGCGAAAGCCTCCTTGTCCACAACTGACATCAGCCTTTCGTTACTACCACGCATTTTGAACTTTCTGCTATAAAAAGCAATTGGGTGTAATTTCCCCTCAAATTTCTGCATCAGACACGCACCTATACCTTCCTGACTCGCGTCAGTCACTAAGGTGAACGGTTGACTAAAATCTGGAAATTTTAAAACTGGTGGGTTCACCAAAGCGTTCTTAAGCTTCTCAAAAGCTAATTGTTGACTATCACCCCAAACAAACTTAACGTCTTCTCGTAACAAATCTGTCAATGGAGACGCTATTGTAGAAAAATTCCGCACAAAACGGCGAAAGAAACCCGACATACCTAGGGACGAACGAATCTGTTTCCTGGTTTTGGGAACTGGAAAATTCACAATGGCTTTAACTTTCTCATCATTCACTCTGACTCCCTCTTTAGAGATAACATGTCCTAAATAGACAATTTTTCTCTTCAAAAACTCACATTTGGCCAATTTGACCTTTAATCCAGCGAACCGTAATCGCTTGAGGACTTCTTTTAACACCTTTAGATGTTCTTCAATTGTATCTGTGCATATGAGAATGTCATCCATGTACACAAACACCGACTTTCCTAACAAGCCATGAAGTACTGTGTTAACCAGTCTAGTAAATGTTACTGGGGACCCTTGTAATTCAAAAGGCATCCTATTAAACTCGTAATGTCCCTTTGGTACCGAAAATGCTGTATATTTACGGCTACTCTCACAAAGCGGAACCTGTAAAAACCCTTGCATAAGATCTATAGATGAATATATATTCTTGCCACCGATCTCAACAAACAAATCAGGCAAACAAGCTACAGGATATCTATCTGGGCATGTTTTTTCATTCAATTTACGAAAATCTACACAAACTCTGATACTACCTTCTTTCTTAGGAACTGCAAGCAAAGGAAAATTATACAGAGAATTGGACGACCTAATAATGCCTTCCGACTCCCACCTCTGAACTTCTTTTTCTACTTCTTCTCTGATCTTAAAAGGAATTCGATATGCTGGAATATATATGGGATTGATACCCTTTTCTAGGCGGATTGAATGTTCTAAAACATCTGTAACTCCTAATTTATCTCCCTTCAAAGCAATGATATCTAGATATTCTTTCAACACTTTCTCTACTTTATCTGAATATTCAGGATAATCAACTTTAGCCAAATGTTCATGCAAAACCTGACTTCGGAACTGTTGCTCCTCGTTAGGAAAGATATTCCCATCTCCACAAAAACTCACTAATTTATGTTCTTCATTAAACTCTTCAAAATTAGTTACATAAGTACCCTTGTGATATTTTTTTACTGAGTCTTGATAGCTAACTAATTCTACTGAAGTCACGCCTGCAACTGAAACTTCATTTACTGACACAGTACTCACAACGTCTTTGAATTTCTCGGTTCCCTCAACAACGCACACTGAGAAGGAAACTTTTTCTCTTTCAGCGACACTTTAACCAATGTAGGAACTCGCGGTTGCAATTCAATATCTTCCAACAAAAATCCTTTGAAAGACTTTTGCGGAATATCTTCACTCTCTAATGACTGTGTTACACATGTCTCAGACTGTGTCTTAGGTTTCTCACAAGTTTTTTTCTTGTGTATATATGGAACAAAACAACCTGACTCACCTATTGTAATCCCCTGAATTCCCGTAAGAATGTTGATGTTATGTCGCATGCAAGAAGGGTGTCCTAGCAAAACCATTTCACCTAAGGCTAATCCTTCTATGACCAAAAATGATTCTACTATTGTCTTTCCGCCGATACAAAGCGTAAGAAATGACGAACCTAAAATATTCAGTTTCCTCACTTGTACGTCACACACTGTCTCACTAGAAGGGACTAATTTACACTCTGGAAACTTCGAGTGAAAAAGGTCAGCATTCACTAAGTTAACTGAGCTACCAGAATCAATAAAAATAGAAATTTCACTGCCATTCGAAAATCCACGTACAATCGGCCTAGGTTCTAGTGACTCTAAGACCTGATTGCTCATTATCCTGTGTCTGTTTTCGAACTTATCTTGTGAAAATTCTGCTGATCCTTTGTGTATCTAGAACTTGCATCATGTGGAATTCTCCTGTCATATCTAGAAAAACCTCCCCGTGACTTCCCTGAATAATCTCTATTCTTTGTGGCTTGGCAAAATCTCCATCCATGGTCTGAAGATTTGCAAACTGAACAATATCTCACTCTGCAATTTGATTTACTATGTCCTAGTTTATCACAATTAAAACAACGTATCGTTGTGACTGATCTCTCTGGAATTTTCTTCGATTCTACTCGTGCACATGTCTTCGCTGTTGCATCATTTCCCGAATGCGAGGGACTAGCATTGTTCTGTGGTTTGGAAACCGCAGCAGACATCTTTGCACCTCCCTGTACAAAACTACTGTCCAGTGTCGGGCATTTTGATAGATTTTTATTAATCTGTGCAAACAAAGAGGATTCATCTGTGTCCTGATCAATTCTCTTATCAAAACTATCTACAATTACATCTGGGACCGACGTTAAAAGGCAAGCAAAGTGTAACAATCTTTCAAAATTATCTAAGGAGATATTATTTCCAGTTACCCATGGAGAGCCTGTTATAGATTTCTTTAACTCACCTACTGCATCAAATAAATTCGCACAGTATGTGACCAGTGAATCGTTGCCTTTCTTTATTTTGAGAAACGCTCGCAAATTCCGAGCTGCACACTCACGTTGAACTCCGCCATAAGTAGCTCGTAGAAATTTCTGCAGTTCATTCCAAGTTTTACACCTTCTGAACCCGAAACTGCGTGCCCGTTTCCCAATATCTCCTTTATCCAAATCCAGAAAAGTCTTTGCTTCTGTTAAAGCTTCAGCGCCATTTGTAATTTTCTTGGAATTCAGATAATTGTTCACTGACTCAATGAAAGTTTCTATATTTTGGGTTGGCTTCCCGACAACTAACCCTTTAAAATTAGTAATTCCCGCGCTAACGCTCGTCACTTTATGCACCAGAACTGATTGGGATGTGCTTGCTGCATCGTCCGGCATTTTGTAAGTGATTATACGCCCTGAGCGTAACAACATAAAAAAGAAACCAAAAAGAACACTAGAGAAAGGTAAAAGTTACCCCCTCTAAAAGAAGAACAGAAAACGGAGTTCTGCGCAACTTACGAGAATGGGGTACTCACCAATTTGAACAGAAAACGGAGCACTTATCACTCGTGACTTGCTAACAGTGACGTCACCATCTCGAAGACGGAGCAGAGGAAAACAAGCGTGATTTTTGTTGAATCACCACTTTGCGTAATTAACTCACAATCGCCACTATTCACACTTATTTGGGTATTTTGTTAACCCCTAAATTGCTCTAGAGATCACCCAGATCTATTTCACAACTCCCCACTCCCAGTACTCGAATAGAGACGGAAAAAAAAAAAGATTTCCTGTATTACACACGTAACTCGACCCTCAGTCATTCAACACTGACTCGTCGCCTTAGGTCGCCTATGCCTTGGGCATCGATGTTACCAATTAGTCTATTAGTAATCACCCTCTTTCGCTACCCTAATTAAGACCATTTAACTTTTACCCGCTTGCCACCATTAAAGACATGGGACACCACTGCCACCATTAAAATCTGTTACAGGGAACAGATCAACACTTGTTTTAGAAGTGTACATAGCGTGATCTTAGCTATCTTACTTCAGGAAAAAGACATAGAAAGGTTCAACCCATGATCACACTCGCATTTTTTTTCTCTCTCTCTCTCTCTCTCCCCGAATCCCTCTCTCTCTCTCTCATCGTTTACCAAAGCTCATCCACCCTAACCTCACTCATTCTCTCAAAGCAACTAAATGGACTATTTAAAGAAACACAATCGTTCCTACAAAAATAGGTTTATTATTCAAATAACCCAACAAGAAATGAATAAAACAAAGTAAAGATTAAAATGCATAATAAAAGAATTATCGAGTCAGATAACTAAACTCTAAACTGCAAAACACTTCTGATTAAAGAAGTCTCATTATGGCTAATAGCCTGGAAATACCCAAAATCACACATACTCACAAATCAATAACTAAAAGTCATGTCAAAAAACAGTCTACCACATAAAGAGATTGACATTGCAAATGATTTGCATGTCCTTTTTCTCAAACTCCCAAGTCCACAAACATCTGTCGAAAGAATTAAACATGATAGAAAACTCCCAAAAATATATGAAATACAAAACACAATAATGAAAAGTGTAAAATGCATAACCAAGATATGGCAAACGTAACATAACCAAAATAATAATATAAAAGAGGTATGAATATTCATATTAAATTTCCCACACCAGTTCACAAGTTCATAATGATTAGAAAGTCATGGTAAAAATCACAAGTTCAATTTTCTCCCATAAAAACAGAGGTTTGAGACTCTACCTTATCTGCCGATTTTCAAAGCCTGGAACCACTCCAAAGCTATGACTGGACAACTGCAGTTCTATCACGTTAATGAACGATCAAACTCAGTTTTAGGGCAGATTTTGGCATAATCTAGATCAAAGTAACGCACATACCCACGAATATACATAACGCTTCGGAGATCACCTGATCTCCAATATTGCTGAGCTTCTTGCACAGAGAGCTGAGGAATCAAACTATTTGCTGAATACAAAGATTTTGCAACTGACGACTTCCATCAGTACCATCTCGCTTTTGAACTTTCCACGATAACATCTTAAAGCATTGAAGCTATGAAATGCATATATGTGTCTTTTAAATATATATATATATATATATATATATATATATATATATATATATATATATATATATATATATATATATATATATATATATATATATATATATATATATATATATATATATATATATATATATATATATATATATATATATATATATATATATATATATATATATATATATATATATATATATATATATATATATATATATATATATATATATATATATATATATATATATATATATATATATATATATATATATATATATATATATATATATATATATATATATATATATATATATATATATATATATATATATATATATATATATATATATATATATATATATATATATATATATATATATATATATATATATATATATATATATATATATATATATATATATATATATATATATATATATATAATCCACACATCGGAGGGCAATATAGTAGGCAGGAGAAGGGTGCAGGAACACATACAGATCCAGTACTTACATACATTTATTTGTCTACGTGTTTCTTGACCCGTGGTCACATCAACAGGGCATTATCTACAGTTATAAATTAAAACGGGGCATTCAGCGTACACAGTTAAAAGCAAACATACACAAAACACAAAAAACTTAAAATAGAAAATCAGTTAAACTTAAACAATCACACTTAAATACATTTACACATTAAAGAACCAATAAAAGAAAACTTAAAATGAACCTAATAAAAAAAACTGAACTTAATAAAAAGGAATTTAAAAATAAACTTAAAAGGGAAATCAGAAGGAGCACCGAAGGAGGAAAACACACGAAAAGAAAACAACATAAAAACAGAAGGAGAGGCGGACAAATATAAACAAACAATCGAGTCATGCTATGAACAGGGGAACAGCCCATGATTGGCAATTTAAAGTCGGTGCAATTCTTTTGATGTTCAGACTTTCCAAGAGAAGCAGTTCTCCAGGTTCCTTAGCTTGGCCAATTATTCTGAAGTTGCCGTATTTTATTGATGTTTTGCAACATCTAGCGTGGGATCTTATATTTGAAAGTTCGGCATTAGACAATCTGCAACCCGTACGATAACTCACGCCCATGTGAGAATCGGCCCTGACCTTGAGGAGACGCCGAGTCGAACCAACGTAATTCCCGGAACTACATCCGGGGCACTTACTGTATACTCATATACGACGCCCGACGTCATCAAGGGACAGAGCCGATCCTTGAAAGGAAACAAAGAACCGATGGTTTTAGGATTTTCTTGGTATTAATTTAATGTCAAGAGCACCAATATGTTTTTGAATAATTTTAGTAAACTGCTTGGCAAAATTTTTGATTGTTAGGTAAAAAACAAAAGCTTGCATATATAGTAAGCTTAGGTACATTATATTTAGACATTAAGGGTGCAAGTTTTTTATCGAGAACTTTCTTAATAACCTTAAGTACTAGGCGGGCAGGGAAACAGTTATTATGGAAGTACTGCTTAAGAAAGAGAATTTCAGAATGAAAAGAAAGCCAGTTAGAAGTTAGAGAGAGCCCGATGTACTAAGGTATGAACAGAGTTAATTTTAATGTTAATAAAACAAGAACTATAAAAATTGGAGCCGAGCCTGGTGAATATACTTTTCCTAAAAATAGTCGTATTAAAATTATCGTTATCTTTAGTAACTAAAACGTCAAGGAAAGCCAACTTACCGTCTTGTTCATTTTCAATAGTAAAATTAATATTATTGTGAAAGTTGTTGGCTAGGTTTAAAAATCTATCAGCATCACACTCATTTTTCAGTAGAACAAATGTGTCGTCCATGTACCTGGGGTAAAATAAGGGGCAGAAAGACAAGGGGCACTCCTCCATTATGTGCTCCTCCAGGGAGCACATGAAAATATTGGCAAAGGTGGGGCCGAGAGGAGACCCCATCATCATCCCATCGATCTGTTTAAAAAGTTGGTTATTGAAAACAAATGCCGTGTCCAGCACGGCTAACTCTAAGAGTGTTTTAAAAGATTCATAATTAAAATTACAATATATAAAATCACGAGTGGGGAACAATTTGGTTAAAATAAGATCAGTGGTCTCCCTCACAGGAACGTTAGTGAAGAGGGATTCAACATCTAAACTGACCATATACAAATCTGAATCTTGTGAGGGGACCTTCGTTTTGAAATCTTCGGAGTTTCTTAAGGTATATTCATTTCGGGTCAACGGCTCCAATAAAGGTACCAGAAACTTAGCAAGCTTGTAGTTGGGAGTATTGTAGGAGGCTAGGATAGGGCGAAGGGGAACCCCTTGTTTGTGGATCTTAGGCAGGCCGTACAGGATACCAAATGAGGATCCGCTGGAAAAAAGATCATCATAAATTTTCTCACCGATTATACCTTGCGTTTTGAGAGACCGTAAAAATCTATTAATCCTATCTTCTATCCGGTAAATTTCTTGATAGTTGGGTTGTCCAATTTTAGTGAATTTGGTGGGATCATCGAGTATAGTGTTCATTTTATTCAAATAGTCCGTTTTATCTAAAATATCTACCCCTCTACCCTTATCCGGTCTAAGAACTACAATATCTTCACGTTTTGACATTTTTAAGTAGATCATAATCCTCTTTCTTGAAAAAGGGAGCCCAGTTAGTTTTTAATTTAGCAAAAGTGTTATGAGAAATTACCATTAGATCTTTTTGTAGGCGTGAGATATCTTTACATAGATCGAGTCTTTTAATACGTTGGAATAACATTTCCAGGGGAAGAAAAAATTGACAAAAATTGGGTTTATAATTAGGCAAGCAGAAGTCTAACCTGAATGAGAGGAGAAATTTTTCCTTTTTTGACAGTACATAATGTGATAAATTAAAAACGGTATTATAGTGATTATGGAACTTGGGAAGCAAGATACCTAAATTGGCCAATTTTTTGGCATGTCTGTTTTGTATGCCATTTTAAAAACTCTGAATACTTTGGTTAAAAAGACGGATAAAAATGAGCCTATCAATGATGGAAAGAGAATCGAGTACCTCAGACCTAATGAGTGAAGAATGTTTGCACAGTCTATCGTATTCCCTCTGTTTACAACCAATTTCATAATTAAGAAGGTATTTTGTGGTATCGTCGTAAAAAGCAGAATGGTATAAAGACGTTTTATACACTATTACGATCTCGCCTCTCGAGATCTACAGGTTCTTTAAAAAACAAGCAATTGTGCTGAAATGACTGACGAGAGGTGACAAACAAAGGAGAGAAGAGCAGAACAAATACAAAAAGTTACCTAAAATTAATTTATTTACAAAAATTTACAAGTGAGTCAGGTCCAGGAGAGAAATAAACTTAAAATGACCAAATCAATAAACACTTGAGACAACAACAGAAATCACAATTAAACAACTCAAAAGAATCATAATAATACACAGGTGGCAACAATTCAAAAGAATCATAATAACCCACAGGCAGCATAATATCATAAATAACATTAGCAACGATAAATAAAATAAATAAAAAAAACAAGCAGCATAAAGGAATAAATCAAGAGCCATAAAACCAACAGTGCAGGACAACTAAACAGAGCTGACACAGCAACCATCACGTCCTCAGACACAGTTCCACAAGACTGGACTCCCACGACAGAGTCGATACGACAACCATCGCGTCCAAAAGAATGCTCACCGCTGCTCTGCTGCCGTGACCCACTGCTGTCCTGGACCTGACTGGCGAAGTCCGACACCATCCACCACACGTCAACTCGCCAGCAAGAAAAACAAACAAACAAAGGAGGCAACAACCCACTAAGGGAACAATCAGCAAACGATTGTTCCTAACAACACTTTAAATCTGACAAAATTCGGAACAATGCCATTAATTGTACAGTACCGGAGAAAATCCAAATCCAAGGTAGTTTTTTCCTTTCTTCTGCATACTTTCTCCAATTGTCTGCACTTCCGTAAAAGGTCACGTCCATAGCGAGAAATAATTAGCTGTTGGAATGTGGTATGTCCGTCAGAGCGAAGCTTGAAGATGAACAGAAAGGCAAAAAGAAGCTGCTTCAAATCCATGGCGTAGTAGAGCGAAGATGTCACAGATGCAGGCACCAATCATAATCCACACATCGGAGGGCACTATAGTAGGCAGGAGAAGGGCGCAGGAACACATACAGATCCGGTATATACATACATTTATTTGTCTACGCATTTCTTGACCCGTGGTCACATCATCAGGACATCATCTACAGTTAAGATCAAGAAACGCGTAGACAAATAAATTTTATATATATATATATATATATATATATATATATATATATATATATATATATATATATATATATATATATATATATATATATATATATATATATATATATATATATATATATATATATATATATATATATATATATATATATATATATATATATATATATCCAAACAGCGGTGGCCACAGCCAGGTATACATCAATGGGGAGGCGGACATAAAGACTTGCTAAAAGGGTCAATTTATTCCCGACGTTTCGTAATGGCTTCATTACATTTTCGAGGGCTGTATAAAATAAATAACATAAATTACAAAAAGGGTACAAATTTAAATTTAAAAATTAAGCACAATGGATTACAAAATAAAAAAATTAAAAATAGAAGGGACAATTAAAAAGGACAACGTAAAAACAAAACAAAATCTCTCTAAAAATATACAATATAAAAAAAATATATATAAAAAGTAAGAAGATATGGACCAACCTATTCAGTGGCAATGTTAAAACTAAACAGAAAACGAAAGACTAAGAGAGGTACAGTGTGCCGGCAGAGGTTTGGCTGTTTAACAAGGGGACGAGTCGTTTAATCATTAATGATTCCAAAATGGCCAATTCATGGCTGCTAGAGGCTCGCCCTAAAACAGAAAAAAAAATCCTTATTTTCAATTGAAGTTTTACATATTCTAGAGTGATTTCTGATATTCGAAAACTCTGGGTTTGTAATTTTACTGCCTGTCCTATAGCTTACTCCACGATGAGAGTCTATGCGTACCAATGGGGAGGCGGACATAAAGACTTGCTAAAAAGGGTCAATTTATTCCCGACGTTTCGTAATGGCTTCATTACATTTTCGAGGGCTGTATAAAATAAATAACATAAATTACAAAAAGGGTACAAATTTAAATTTAAAAATTAAGCACAATGGATTACAAAATAAAAAATTAAAAATAGAAGGGACAATTAAAAGGATCAATGGGGAGGCGGACATAAAGACTTGCTAAAAGGGTCAATTTATTCCCGACGTTTCGTAATGGCTTCATTACATTTTCGAGGGCTGTATAAAATAAATAACATAAATTACAAAAAGGGTACAAATTTAAATTTAAAAATTAAGCACAATGGATTACAAAATAAAAAAATTAAAAATAGAAGGGACAATTAAAAAGGATCAATGGGGAGGCGGACATAAAGACTTGCTAAAAAGGGTCAATTTATTCCCGACGTTTCGTAATGGCTTCATTACATTTTCGAGGGCTGTATATAAAATAAATAACATAAATTACAAAAAGGGTACAAATTTAAATTTAAAAATTAAGCACAATGGATTACAAAATAAAAAATTAAAAATAGAAGGGACAATTAAAAAGGATCAATGGGGAGGCGGACATAAAGACTTGCTAAAAAGGGTCAATTTATTCCCGACGTTTCGTAATGGCTTCATTACATTTTCGAGGGCTGTATAAAATAAATAACATAAATTACAAAAAGGGTACAAATTTAAATTTAAAAATTAAGCACAATGGATTACAAAATAAAAAATTAAAAATAGAAGGGACAATTAAAAAGTCAATGGGGAGGCGGACATAAAGACTTGCTAAAAAGGGTCAATTTATTCCCGACGTTTCGTAATGGCTTCATTACATTTTCGAGGGCTGTATAAAATAAATAACATAAATTACAAAAAGGGTACAAATTTAAATTTAAAAATTAAGCACAATGGATTACAAAATAAAAAAATTAAAAATAGAAGGGACAATTAAAAGTCAATGGGGAGGCGGACATAAAGACTTGCTAAAAAGGGTCAATTTATTCCCGACGTTTCATGCTAATGGCTTCATTACATTTTCGAGGGCTGTATAAAATAAATAACATAAATTACAAAAAGGGTACAAATTTAAATTTAAAAATTAAGCACAATGGATTACAAAATAAAAAAATTAAAAATAGAAGGGACAATTAAAAAGTCAATGGGGAGGCGGACATAAAGACTTGCTAAAAAGGGTCAATTTATTCCCGACGTTTCGTAATGGCTTCATTACATTTTCGAGGGCTGTATAAAATAAATAACATAAATTACAAAAAGGGTACAAATTTAAATTTAAAAATTAAGCACAATGGATTACAAAATAAAAAAATTAAAAATAGAAGGGACAATTAAAAGTCAATGGGGAGGCGGACATAAAGACTTGCTAAAAGGGTCAATTTATTCCCGACGTTTCGTAATGGCTTCATTACATTTTCGAGGGCTGTATAAAATAAATAACATAAATTACAAAAAGGGTACAAATTTAAATTTAAAATTAAGCACAATGGATTACAAAATAAAAAATTAAAAATAGAAGGGACAATTAAAAAGTCAATGGGGAGGCGGACATAAAGACTTGCTAAAAGGGTCAATTTATTCCCGACGTTTCGTAATGGCTTCATTACATTTTCGAGGGCTGTATAAAATAAATAACATAAATTACAAAAGGGTACAAATTTAAATTTAAAAATTAAACACAATGGATTACAAAATAAAAAATTAAAAATAGAAGGGACAATTAAAAAGTCAATGGGAGGCGGACATAAAGACTTGCTAAAAGGGTCAATTTATTCCCTCGACGTTTAGTAATGGCTTCATTACATTTTCGAGGGCTGTATAAAATAAATAACATAAATTACAAAAAGGGTACAAATTTAAATTTAAAAATTAAGCACAATGGATTACAAAATAAAAAAATTAAAAATAGAAGGGACAATTAAAAAGTCAATGGGGAGGCGGACATAAAGACTTGCTAAAAGGGTCAATTTATTCCCCACGTTTGTAATGGCTTCATTACATTTTCGAGGGCTGTATAAAATAAATAACATAAATTACAAAAAGGGTACAAATTTAAATTTAAAAATTAAGCACAATGGATTACAAAATAAAAAATTAAAAATAGAAGGGACAATTTAAAAAGACAATGGGGAGGCGGACATAAAGACTTGCTAAAAGGGTCAATTTATTCCTGACGTTTCGTAATGGCTTCATTACATTTTCGAGGGCTGTATAAAATAAATAACATAAATTACAAAAAGGGTACAAATTTAAATTTAAAAATTAAGCACAATGGATTACAAAATAAAAAAATTAAAAATAGAAGGGACAATTAAAAAGTCAATGGGGAGGCGGACATAAAGACTTGCTAAAAAGGGTCAATTTATTCCCGACGTTTCGTAATGGCTTCATTACATTTTCGAGGGCTGTATAAAATAAATAACATAAATTACAAAAAGGGTACAAATTTAAATTTAAAAATTAAGCACAATGGATTACAAAAAAAAAAATTAAAAATAGAAGGGACAATTAAAATCAATGGGGAGGCGGACATAAAGACTTGCTAAAAGGGTCAATTTATTCCCGACGTTTGTAATGGCTTCATTACATTTTGAGGGCTGTATAAAATAAATAACATAAATTACAAAAAGGGTACAAATTTAAATTTAAAAATTAAGCACAATGGATTACAAAATAAAAAAATTAAAAATAGAAGGGACAATTAAACGCATAGACTCTCATCGTGGAGTAAGCTATAGGACAGGCAGTAAAATTACAAACCCAGAGTTTTCGAATATCAGAAATCACTCTAGAATATGTAAAACTTCAATTGAAAATAAGGATTTTTCTGTTTTAGGGCGAGCCTCTAGCAGCCATGAATTGGCCATTTTGGAATCATTAATGATTAAACGACTCGTCCCCTTGTTAAACAGCCAAACCTCTGCCGGCACACTGTACCTCTCTTAGTCTTTCGTTTTCTGTTTAGTTTTAACATTGCCACTGAATAGGTTGGTCCATATCTTCTTACTTTTTATATATATATTTTTTTATATTGTATATTTTTTAGAGAGATTTTGTTTTGTTTTTTACGTTGTCCTTTTAATTGTCCCTTCTATTTTTAATTTTTTTATTTTGTAATCCATTGTGCTTAATTTTAAATTTAAATTTGTACCTTTTTGTAATTTATGTTATTTATTTTATACAGCCTCGAAAATGTAATGAAGCCATTACGAAACGTCGGGAATAAATTGACCCTTTTTAGCAAGTCTTTATGTCCGGGGAATAAATTCATATTATTTTTTCAAAGATGTTATGTTATAAATATTTAATTTTACATCGAGAATATTATATAAAATATATATATATATATAATTATAAAAGGCAGTACAAATTTAAATCAAAATATAAATATTATGTATTATTCATTCTATTCCTTGAATTATTTTTTGTTAAAAACTCATTCTTACAAAAAATTTTTAATTTAAATGATAAAATTAATAAAGCTATAACTAGATAAATAAAACGCTGGGTTAAAATGATACAATATGATATTGTTTTGCTGAAAATGCAATTTATTCTCAGGAAAATATAAGGAAAATGTTTTACAGAAAAGAAAACAGATCTAAAAACATTTTTGAGAAGGATAGTGACACGGATATATGGCTCTTATCACAAACAATAATTTGTTGCACAATAGGAACAATGATGATGATTGCAATGGCAGTAAACCTCATCAATTCCATTTTTGCATTTTCAAATTGGAGGAGTTTCCAGGTATTAGTTAGTGGTCAAATATTTTGAATGATCTTCTTGGTTAAAAATTGAAGACTTTAATTCGCCAGAATGTATAAGGATAATAAAATAATAATAATAATAAATTACAATATATGTTAATTTTGATATAATCCTACCTCCCCATTGATATATATATATATATATACATATATATATATATATATATATATATATATATATATATATATATATATATATATATATATATATATATATATATATATATATATATATATATATATATATATATATATATATATATATATATATATATATATATATATATATATATATATATATATATATATATATATATATATATATATATATATATATATATATATATATATATATATATATATATATATATATATATATATATATATATATATATATATATATATATATATATATATATATATATATATATATATATATATATATATATATATATATATATATATATATATATAGTATATACATATACAACTAAGCAGGAGAACGGAGGAACACATCCAGATCCGGTATATACATACATTTGTTTGTCTACGTGTTTCCTGACCCGTGGTCACATAAAAGGTATAATCGGTGAGAAAATTTATGATGACCTTTTTTCCAGCGGATCCTCATTTGGTATCCTGTATGGCCTGCCTAAGATCCACAAACAACGGGTTCCCGTCCGCCCTATCCTAGCCTCCTACAATACTCCCAACTACAAGCTTGCTAAGTTTCTGGTACCTTTATTGGAGCCGTTGACCCGAAATGAATATACCTTAAGAAACTCCGAAGATTTTAAAACGAAGGTCCTCTCACAGGATTCAGATTTGTATATGGTCAGTTTAGATGTTGAATCCCTCTTCACTAACGTTCCTGTGAGGGAGACCATTGATCTTATTTTAACCAAATTGTTCCCCACTCGTGATTTTATATATATTGTAATTTTAATTACGAATCTTTTAAAACACTCTTAGAGTTAGCCGTGCTGGACACGGCATTTGTTTTCAATAACCAACTTTTTACACAGATCGATGGGATGGTGATGTGGTCTCCTCTCGGCCCCACCTTTGCTAATATTTTCATGTGCTCCCTGGAGGAGCACATAATGGAGGAGTGCCCCTTGTCTTTCTGCCCCTTATTTTACGCCAGGTACATAGACGACACATTCGTTCTACTGAAAAATGAGTGTGATGCTGATAGATTTTTAAACCTAGCCAACAACTTTCACAATAATATTAATTTTACTATAGAAAAGGAACAAGACGGTAAGTTGGCTTTCCTTGATGTTTTAGTTACCAAAGATAATGACAATTTTAATACAACTATTTTTAGGAAAAGTACATTCACTGGTCTCGGCTCCAATTTTTATAGTTCTTGTTTTATTAACATTAAAATTAACTCTGTTCATACCTTAGTACATCGGACTCTATCTCTAACTTCTAACTGGCTTTCTTTTCATTCTGAAATTCTCTTCCTTAAGCAGTACTTTCATAACAACTGTTTCCCTGCCCGTTTAGTATTTAAGGTTATTAGAAAAGTTCTTGATAAAAAACTTGCACCCTTAATGCCTAAATGTAATGTACCTAAACTTACTATATATGCAAGCCTCTGTTTTTTACCTAACAACCAAAATTTTGCTAAGGGGCTTTCTAAAATTATTCAAAAACATATTGGTGCTCTTGATATTAAATTAATACCAAAAAATCCTAAAACCATTGGTTCTTTGTTTCCCTTCAAGGATCGGCTCTGTCCCTTGATGACGTCGGGCGTTGTATATGAGTACAAGTGCCCCGGATGTAGTTCCGGGAATTACGTTGGTTCGACTCGGCGTCTCCTCAAGGTCAGGGCCGATTCTCACATGGGCGTGAGTTATCGTACGGGTTGCAGATTGTCTAATGCCGAACTTTCAAATATAAGATCCCACGCTAGAGGTTGCAAGACGCCAGTAAAATACAACAACTTTAGAATAATTGGCCAAGCTAAGGAACCTGGAGAACTGCTTCTCTTGGAAAGTCTCAACATCAAAAGAATTGTACCGGCGCTAAATTGCCAATCATCGGCTGTTCCCCTGTTCATAGCATGATGCGATTGTTTGTTTACATTTGTCCGCCTCCTCCTCCTCCCCCTCCTGTTTTTATGCTGTTTTCTTTTAGTGTGTTTTCCTCTTTCATCCTGAGAGGTGCGCCTTCTGCTCTACCTTCTAAGTTTATTTTTAAGTTCCTTTTTATTAAGTTCAGTTTTTTATTAAGTTAATTTTAAGTTTACATTTTAAGTTTTCTTTTATTGGTTCTTTAATGTGTAAATGTATTTAAGTGCGATTGTTTAAGTTCAACTGATTTTCTATTTTAAGTTTTTTTTATGTTTTGTGTATATTTGCTTTTAACTATTTATGCTGAATGTCCCTTTTTGATTTATAACTGTAGATGATGTCCTGATGATGTGACCACGGGTCAAGAAACGCGTAGACGAATAAATGTGTGTACTGGTTCTGTATGTGTTCCTGCCCTTCTCCTCCCTACTATATATATATGTGTATATATATATATATATATATATATATATATATATATATATATATATATATATATATATATATATATATATATATATATATATATATATATATATATATATATATATATATATATATATATATATATATATATATATATATATATATATATATATATATGTGTATGTGTGTGTGTGTGTGTGTGTGTGTGTGTGTGTGTGTGTGTGTGTATGAAGGCATTCCTTTTCAATTTCTATTTTTTCCCCTCCCCGGAATCTCAAAACTGCTCCTGGGCACTTTGTGTAATTCCCCTCCTATTCTGCAAACGACATCTGAAGGGAATATAATTTGTGACCTTATTTGGTTTTAATGATGGCTTTAATTGTCTACGAATTCGGCTCCCGTGGGGCCCGAGTGCGTTGCCTGATTCCGGATTATTGCAAGCACTTGGGATGTGCAATTAGAGCTAAGGTCTCAGCATTCATTTTCCAATTTTTTTATAATTATGTGAATATACGTACGTAATGGTACAAATTACTTTTATGAGTAACGTTTAAATGACTTTTTTTTTTTTAGTAACCTAATGACTTTATTCAGAGGGCGTTTATACTGGAAGTAGATCTGGAATCCAGTAATATGTGCTTTTATCAACATTAATCCTTTCTATATTTTTTCATTCATGAATACCTTTGCTTTCTTGTTGCTCATTACCTGAAAGGGTATGATATATATCCACCCTTGCCATTATTCGTTGATTAAAATTTGGTTTTTAAACATTTGTGTATCTTTCTTGAATCTATAAATGAACAGATAAGTAAGTAAGGGCTATGTCGGTTTCTTTTGATGTTTTACTTTAAGGAAGATAAAAACCCGTTTGACCTCCATAATGGATATAATTCAAGGCTTTTTTCAAGTTGATTTTAGTACTTTCTTTGATCATTTTCAACCATGAGGCTCTTATAAACTTCATAAGTCTTCGGAGTCTAATTATTTAATCCAACTAACAAATATTTTAGGCGACCAAGTATAGAGAAATAGTGACGATATTTTAATCTGGTTAGACTTACTTTATCATGTGATTTATTGAGTAAAGATCTGTTGTGTTTAATCTTTACTAGCGACATAATTACACGTATGGAAATTATATTTGTTTGATGATTATGCACATAAATCAATACTTGGTCTTGAGAAATCAGTTAGTAATGAACCCAATGGTATATAGGATAAAAAATCTAAAAGGTTTTGCCAAGTGATTATATACCTTGTTTATACTGAATACTTTGCATAGTTAACAACATGCTTAATCATCATATTTATCCGGCAATTCACGTAGTTAATTTCAGTTTCGAATTTACTTTTAAATGGCCATTAAAAGGTATACAAGCGAATGCAACCAGCGAGAAATATTGTTTTCTCCTTTTATTGGTAGCGTTCCTGTACAGCATCTTGATCTTTTGGCAATATTGCTAAAAAGGAAGAAAGTTTCCCCTGCAATTACTAAGCAGAAGCAGTCATCGGTTGGACCTTAGCTGTGGTGGCCATAAGAAGGGGAAAGGAACATCGAATTATCATTAGAGTTTGGAGCGTTATCAAAAGGAGCTACTTCTTGATAACGCAATGAGATCTTTTTGACAAATTTCATTTACGACGACATCAATAGATCGTAGATCCAAGAGTTGTTGAAAAGGAAAAATATATCGTGTCTTGTACATTTCACTTAATCTTACCTGCTCTGTTATATATATATATATATATATATATATATATATATATATATATATATATATATATATATATATATATATATATATATATATATATATATATATATATATATATATATATATATATATATATATATATATATATATATATATATATATATATATATATATATATATATATATATATATATATATATATATATATATATATCATAACCACAGGGAAGATGAAACACTGGATGTAGGGCCTGACCGCGTTCGGCTTTATTTCTAAGCCATTAACGATGGACTGACTCATAGTGGCAGAAACTCACAATATATATGCTTAGGGGGACAGGACATTCCAAACAAGTATACAGACCGTTGGAAACCAGACATCCACACCTGACAGGTGCCAGAGGGTAACCTAGGACACATTTAGTGGGTTCTGGTGTAGCCATACATATATTTGCATCGCCTTAGGGGTCATGTACATTCCTTTATATGATTATATTTTTATTGTGCTATTTCATACCATGTGTCCCATTTTCAAAGCTATAAATAAAATGGGACACATGGTCTTAAATATACAATAATATTGAAAGGAAATACAAGGAATTCTCCTTCCCCTAATATATATATATATATATATATATATACTTTGATATATATATATATATATATATATATATATATATATATATATATATATATATATATATATATATATATATATATATATATGTGTGTGTGTGTGTGTGTGTGTACAGTATATATAAATATATAAATAGCTGACATTTCAGTGACAGTACTTTTAGGAAGATATAACTTTTTGGAAAAAACAGTATTAGACAAACCAACAACTGAAAAGACGAGAAATTTTCAGTGCTGAAAGGAGGGGGACCACTCTAATCATATTTACCTTACTCTTAAGATGGCGCAAACACTCATTCCCTTGACGTTATCATTTCTTTAGAAACTCAGCACAAAAACCGCAAGACGTTCAGAAAAATATACTCCAAAGTAAGATCATAAAACTTTGAAAAACCTTTCTACGCTGAATATTTCTTACTGGCAATACTACAATTCCTTATAATTTGTTTCTAGATTTTCTTAAGATGTCACGAGAGCGAATATCCGGAAAATTGTTAATTGCGTAAAAAATACAAATCTCATTAAATATTACACTGAATTTCCATGCAATTTCCAATGAATTATTTCGGGTTACTTAAAATCATTAAAAAATATAGACAACATATCTGTTGTTGTATATTCCAGTATTTTTCTTGCCGATAAACAATTTCAGTTTGAATTTACTTACAGCATTTACACAAGAAAATCACTGAAGGTAACAAAGTTGAATATAAACTCTTTTATTCTTACATGAGGAACATGATAGCTCTCGTGAAAATAATTGCAGTGCAGATGACTCAGTTAACCCGGCGTGGAAACGAGCTTTGCTTCAGTTGTAGAAACTTTAACAAATTATATAGCTTTCAGTTGCTAATCAGCAAGGCTACATTAATGTAATGAACTATAGTTTTTAGTTTTTTTTTTTGTGGGGGGGGACAATGAACAATGTCCAATAGCTTGCCAAAAATTTGTCAGAACATTTTATGTTATGGGGAATGAATGAAAGTCAGAAAATTCATTCCTCTGATATAACTAAAGCCAAATATAAATCAAATTCGTATTCTGCTCTTATAGTATTAAAGATTGCATCAGGCATCGTAAAGAATACAAAATTTATCAAAGTAATCTATTGTTAAAAATGCGGAATATATTAAAAGAGATTACCAAAAAATAATTGCGCTGGGGTCTTTCCTTCTCCCCAAAAAAAAAAAAAAAAAAACTAGAGGAAAAGTTGAGGTAAAAGAACTTACCTCTTATCTTAGTGTGAAGAACTGACGCCTCAGTCTTGCATGTTAAAGTTATATCCTTCCTGATACATTAAGAATGCGAGCAAAATGAAAGCCTGCAGCTATGTGCCAAGGGATTTCTATAAAATTTTCCTCTTTATTAGGAATCATTTCCTCTCCATCTTCCGCACTCCATGAGGTATAAAGAGAAGGAAAGATTTCCTAGAATGCATTGAGGTAAGATTCAAGGACATGTTTACGGAAAGTAGTTAAGGATTAATGTATGTGTGTGTGCCTTTTATTTTTACATGAATGGGAACCACTACAGTCTATCATTACTATTGCTCAAAGCCAATTCATGAATATTTGTTTTATTTATCAATATTTACATTATCTGTTTTTATTTAATTGATATTTTTAATTTCTAGGTTGTCAATCTTTTACTATCATTGCTTTATCGTGAACTTTCAACATAATGATTTACCGAAACTTCCTCTGAGATTGTGTTTTTTTACTTTCTTCCACACATCTTTCTTTCGTCTTATCGCCGAGGTGATGGCCCTGACATTTTTCATTGATGGAGAAATTTTACTCCACAGGCAGATTGTACCCATCGGTACTCATTGTGCCAAATTCACGGGACACACAAAATGTATCCAATGGACAAAATGTACCCATTTGGCGCACTGGATATAATTGCGAATTAAAAACTGTCGCTAGGGTGTGTCTTGGTAGAAAAGCAGCGTAGTCACGTCTATTTAGCTATTGAGACCCCCTCCTTAGCGTTAATCCCTTGTTTGTGGCCTGAGACTTACCTTTTATTGTGGTTTCCTTTTTAGCCATTTAAATATTTCCCTTAGCGTTAATCCCTTGTTTGTGGTTTTGCCTAAGACCTCTCGTTTAATGTAATTTCCTCACTGGCTTTCAACACTGTCCTGTCACAATCGCAGCTTGAGGGCGATAGTTCTATGAGTAGATGGTTGGTTTAAGATTAAGATAGTAAAGTGACCGCTGACCTTATAATTACCCTCTATCGACCCCGTGTCCCGGAAACAGGTTTGGCAGAGCAGGTCAAATATTATGCCACATTTAGTTTTCATGAAAAAAAGTGTTCTAATAAAAATATCAGAAATCAAATATGCTTTTAATTGTTTTAAAATCATGGCTATACTTTCGAAAACTTTCACTTGAGTAAGCCCTGCTAAACCCATGTTCTTATCATAAACAGAAGTGTTTCAGCAAGGGTATTAATTATTCGGCCCACCCTAATGATCTTGGGATGTTATTGACTGTAGGAAAATGAGTGCATTTAGTGTATTTTGTCCATTAGGTATATTTGTTATCTGGTAAATTTTGTGTCTTGGGTAAATATTCTCCACTTGATATATCTGGTACGTTTTTCTACTTGAAAATTTTTCCTATTACCCTTTTCTGGAATGCCCATTGCTCTAAAAAGAGACGAAAAAGTTCATAAATTAATTCTGCAAGCTTGAAAGTGATACGAAACAATTAATTATAATAGATAAATTCGATTCAGTTTCAACATACACTCTCTTGATTATCCAATATTATTTCCTAGTTTTTTTTTTACATTGATTCTCTGGCGACACGTTTCTACTATGCATGCTTTATTAGTATACGATAAACAACTGGGTAAAAACCACAAATAGAATCAAATCTAATAGGAAAACTCTGCTTAGACGATAATATATACTCCCTAAGGTACTAGAGCTTTGAAAAATCTTACCTTTGAATAAGTATTTTTTACTAGTGATAAGTTGTCCGTGTACTGCCATGCCATTTAGCGTTTATTGATTAAATGAAATAAAGTAAGAATTTTCTTTTCTTAATTATTACTTGTTAAAATTTTTCACAAATATAACGATCAATTTATGTAAAAGAAAATACTTTGCCCGAGGTTATATTTACAGATTAATCAACTGATAATTCAGGGGAAAGGGAGATTAAATGACTGCGATCTATTTATGTATGTATGTATGTATGCATATGTATATATACTGTATATATATATTATTGCTTTGTTTACTTATTTATTTAATTATTTAGTAGCACGTGTGCCAGAAAATCACAGGAGGCACGTGGTTTCATTATAACCTATGGGTGATCCACCGAGGTCGGTCAAAAAGGGATCCCCCAGTCCAGTCTCCTTACACAGATGACGTCTCCGTATCTCGAAGGTAACTCCCGGATTGTGGGTAGCCTACCCTTTCCCAAGCCTTTCCCTCGACCTTGACCTGTTGTAATCCGCCTTGGGATTTTCTGGTTTTCCTTTTCTTGTAAACAGCAGAGTTCAGAGACGACGCTTCTTTTGGAAAAGATAAGTTACTCTCTCTCTCTCTCTCTCTCTCTCTCTCTCTCTCTCTCTCTCGCGAGAATGAAAATAATAAGTCGTGTAAATTGATTTTGGACATTTTTTTACATTGTTTACATCATTTTCATTCATTTTAAGGCTCGTTGGTATATATTTAAAAATATGTTTTCCATATAGCCAAGGCTCATCATGGCTGCTTGACTGTAAGGTACAGACAGAGGTCCCATCATGAGGACTGACCCAGAGGCACTATATAACCCAAAACTGTAGGCTAATCGTTTTCGCCTCACCATCCCCCCCCCCCCCTCAGTGCAAACGCAGATTTTGCAATCCCTGGGGAAACCGTTGTCACATTGTCGTAACGTTTTCATGTGATGTTTCTGTCAGTAATTAATTACAATATTGTCATGAATTATTATTCGCTAAGTGTCTATAAATAAAGTTTTCTTTTAAAGAATCACAAGGAAGTCTGTAATTGCCAATTCGCACGACGGTAAAGTAAGTAAGTACTTGTGGCTCATCCGTGCCTGTGGCACCGCTGCTTGCACCCTCCAGACACCCACCCTCTTTTGACCAAGTACTGTAGCTCCACGGACTATAGTACCAAAGTCAAATGCAGGCTGCAGTTCAGAATTAAGCGCACTCAAGTTTATTATGCATCTTTGGGTCACGCAGAAGACATTTTAGAAGAATAATAAAAAAATATAGTACCAAAGTAAAATACAGGCTGCAGCTCAAAATCAAGCGCCTTCAAGTTTATTATGCATCGTTGGTTCACACAGAAGACATTTTAGAAGAAGAGTAATGACAGTAAACACTATAGAATAATCACCAGGTGGTTGACTGTCAAAGATTGTAAGGAAAGAGTTAATCCCCGATAATCCGGTCACAAATTGAAACAACATACTTAATTAAGAACTGGGGAAAGGGTAACCATAAAAAAAAAACAGATATAAACTAAATGGTAATTTCTTTGGTTTTATTTATCAAACGGATTTTTTTTTTCAGTTATAAAAGCGTCGTGCTTCAAACAACCTAAGGCTTAATTTTCAAATACCACATCTATTTGACTTAATAGGACAAGTTTCGATAACATTCCTTTTAACAGCTGCGTCCGTTTGCGACCGGATTATCCCGGATTATCACTTTCCTTTCAACCCAGTGACAATTAACCGTCTTATGGAACTTCTTCCTTTTGCTTTTCACGTTTACCATCCTTCTAAGCTGTTGAATTCATTTGTGTTATGAAAATGCCTTAATAAGCTTGTAATTGTGTGGTACTAAACTTCTGCTTGTTCTTTTCTTGTACTGTAGATATATATAGCTTATTAGAAAATCAGTTACATATTGTGGTTTTTGTTTTGTGCACAAACACACACACACATATATATATGTATATGTGTATGTAAGTTTATTTTACATTCCCTCTAATGGTAATGCAATTATTGTTGAAATTAATAATAATAATAATAATAATAATAATAATAATAATAATAATAATAATAATAATAATAATAATAATAATAATAATAATAATAATAATTTTGATGATCAATAGTCTTATAAAATTAGAAATTAGAAAATATAATACTACTGACTGAGCCAGATGGAAACTGACACTCTGGAATTATTTAACCATACTATATAGTAGGTTTCTTGACAATAACCCGTCCTATTCCGATCATACAGGCAATGATTATGTTTTCCTATATTGCAACAA
Source organism: Macrobrachium rosenbergii (assembly GCF_040412425.1). Taxonomy (NCBI): domain Eukaryota; kingdom Metazoa; phylum Arthropoda; class Malacostraca; order Decapoda; family Palaemonidae; genus Macrobrachium; species Macrobrachium rosenbergii. The sequence continues at coordinate 4,445,224 of NC_089789.1, read as the reverse complement.
AATAAGTTATGGACCCAATTTTGCTCAAACTTAACCCATACATATTACCCATCCGGTGCATACTGCGTTACCCCATATGGATAAAAAAGCAATTTTGCAGCTGATGACGTCACTTTGTTAGTAACTAGCAACGTTTCTAGTAACATATGATATGGGTCGGTTATAGCAGAGAGGGTGAACCGCTTGTTGTATGTTAAAAAAAAGATATCACGCTTATAGAAGATGTTGGTGCATTATTATCAAAACTTTATTTTAGCAGTGTCTACTGACATTTCATGAACTATCACTCATTTTTTATGTGCGTGAAAAGAACAGCTGTGTTATGAAATTGTTTAGGATGTACTTTTATATCATTATCTTTTTTAGACTTCCTTTTTCCCTTTTGTTCTTGAACCGAAATGCCGAGAGTGGGAGACATTTAGAATAGATTAATAAGAGTTCCAGCTATAAGCACCCAAAGTACTGGGAATTGTTATGATCATCTGAAGAGGGTAGAAAAAGTTTAGTTACAATATCATTATGGGTATTACAGTTATATTTTGGTGGTAGAAAAAAATTCGACAACTACAAAATAGTAAGAACCTACGACAATTTTTTTTTTTTATTTACCCTAACCCGTAGTCTTCCCTTCATTTATTATTCATCATTCTTTTAATTCATCCTGCCCATCTGACGTGTAGCATTTTGTTAAATATCAGGCACAGAATTTTTCAAAATGTCCGGATACAGGACAGTCATAAATTTCCTTTTCATGTTGCGGCACTCGTTTTTTTTATTTCTTTTATTGCATCCTAAAATACACTGGATATAATTTTTTTTTCTGAAATTTATTTTGATTTTAGGATGAAATAAAAAAAGAAGAAACCGAATTTCGAAACATGAAAAGAAAATTCATGAAACTAATAAACTATAACCCAATGGATATGGAGAAGCTGCTTGTTTTCATTTTGTTTAATGAATCCGTAGAATTATACTTAAGACGAAAATGGTCTTGTTTTTATCAAGTTTTTGGACAGATTTATGTTCTCGGACTTTTATCGACCCACGGCCCCGGAGGATCAGCTTCGCATAAAAGTGAAAATTTAAAAAGCGGATTATTTAGAAAATGACCGTATAAATGAGCCGCACCTGGGCCTTGGGATCTCCACGGTCCCAATACACCTAAATAGACCGTGGGAATTTCTAGTAGGGAGGGGATCACGTGACTACTTGTACAGAGAAGGTCATGCTTTCCCCACCGCATTAGCAGACCCGTTCTTTTCTGGATCAAGGTCAGGAGAATGTTCACTAAGCCTTCTTCTGGAGTCTGTTTGAAACCAATTAAATGAACAAACTAGAGTCAAACCACACCAATTGTGTGGTACTGAACTTCTGCTTGTTATTTTCTTGTACAGTAGATGTAGCTTATTATAAAATCAGTTACATATTGTATTGAAGGAAATCAAAATGAATATATATATCAAATATGTTATATAATATATAGTATATAATATGATATATCCTATATATATGGTATTAAGAAAATATGTGTGTGTGTGTGTGTGTGTATATATGTACAACAAAATATATGAAAATATATATATATAGAAATATATATAAATATATATATATATATATATATATATATATATATATATGTATATATATATATATATATATATATATATATATATATATATAATTTATTTATATTTCTAAAGATGGGAAAATAGTATAAACGTGAAATGCCACTTCACGCAAGGCATTCAACAAGTGACAAAAATTATTACATGACAACTTCAGTTATTAATAACCAGTACAAAATTGGTACATACAAACAAATGCACGTCATTAAACACACATACACACATGTATATATATATATACACACACACACATATATATATATATATATATATATATATATATATATATATATATATATATATATATATATATATATATATATATATATATATATATATATATATATATATATATATATATATATATATATATATATATATATATATATATAATTTATGTGTGTGTGTATTTGTGAGCGTGCATGTGTGTGTTTGAATGTGTGTATTATACATTAGTTTTATCGGGCGTAGTTCAACATAAATACAGTGATTATTATTACACTTAATATTCTAAATATAATCTTTGAAAAATATATAAATTGCTGGCTGTCAATTATTGACCAATATTTTCTCGCTATTTACAGAGAATAAGCTCCAAAAAATTGCTAATACAATTTTTTTGAGAAACAGATTCTTTGCTATTTTGATATGCAAGAGAGAGAGAGAGAGAGAGAGAGAGAGAGAGAGAGAGAGAGAGAGAGAGAGAGAGAGAGAGAGAGGATATGCACTTAAACTTGGTTGGCCTGCAACGTGCTCATAAAAGCAAACTTTGGCAACTTGAAGGAGATGGAAACAAAAATGAAAGCCTCTAAATTAAGGTTATAAACTTTATTAGCACTTTACCTTGATGGTACCTTTTATAAAGCATAGAAGATTGACAAAGAAAAAAGCAGGAGCTACGCATTTTTTTTTTTTTTTTTTTTTTTTGCTCTAGAGCCTCCCAACTTTAAGAGCGTTATTAAAACTGTAAAAAAAATGTAAAGACTGGAAATTATTCTTACAAAGCATGAATTAAAAATTAATAGGTAATAAAATGTTAATAAACATTTCTTTAAAAATTCAAATAAATACTTGAAAAACAGAAAAAAATGTTTTAAAAAATGCCAAATAAAGAGAACTGTTGGAATTTTAGAGTGTAAAAAATGTCAGAATAATATTCTGCTCACTAAATCTCCTACAACACACACACACACACACACACACACACACACACACAGTATACATATCAATTTAATCATCCGTACATTGAACCAACACATTTAATATTTAGCTCATAAGTAAAAGTTTTCATATTTAGCAATTTTGCACTATTTATTTATGTTGAATATTTATTCGAAGCTTCATTTACGCATTATGCGTTAAAAAAAACTATTGCAAGAAATTTACTGAAGTAAAGTAGGCTACTTGCAAAATGGAATATTCTTTAATATTTATCCTTTCCTATTTTATTCCATTTTGTTACGTTTAAACACAGCAGTATTTTTATCTTTAAGGTGAAAATATTCTTTTTCACTTTTCTTCCGTGAAAATATTCTTTTTCTCTTTTCTTCCAAAAACATTTATTTGCCTTTAAACATTACCTGATAAAACGGCGTAGTATTCTTCACAGATTACAAAAATGTTCATAGTCTAGTTGCCAAAAAAAGATTATTTCAATATTCTTTGATAGAATATACTGAAACCTTTCAAAATAACAAACTATTTTTTTTCTTTTACCTGTCACTCGTTTCACATCCCATTTGTACCCCTAAGGAAGTTCTTTTGATCCAAAGTCCTGCAGTGTGATCATAGGTCTATATTTTTTGTAATGATGCTCTAGGCAGTTTTCATAATTTTTCAGTTTGATTGTAACATAAGGGACCTAGATATCCTACTGAGTCTGAAAGTATTCGGTTGCAATTGAGTATGTGCATGGTTTCAAAATATGTTAAATATCCTTTCTTTTTTTTTTATAATTTTCTCATGACGATGGTCGTGAGTGTTTTATATGTATTGACCCGTTATACCGATTAAATTCAATACAAGCATAAAAAATTACAGCAATAAAATGCTCTTAACAAAAACCATAGGAACAAAAGTATATAAACATGTTCAGCCAAATGGGCAGTTAAAGTAGTTACGACTGATGGTGGTAAACAATACAAAGAGAGGGTAAGGAAACTAGGCAATAGGCAATCAGCCTGTCACGTTTTCAGTAGGTACAATGCTATTTCAAGAACAACTGAATAGCCAGTACATTACCATTAAAATTTAGTTCAATTCTTCTATTACAAAGAGAGCTTTGTCAAGAGATTGCCCCGTTTGTCTTTTGCTTTATACGGATTTTGAAGTCTTTGCCGAGAAACTAAAGTGTTGACGGTGAGAGTGATCCCTAATAGCTAAGTGTTCTGATTATATTTTCAGCGTGTTCAAAATTGTGTATTGAAACTAGCAATAAACCCTGTGTATATTACAACGAGACCAAGTGAACTGGCAAACAAAACCTGAAGACAAGCCTGCACAGGAAGGATTCTTTCTTGCTTAGGTAAGGGTCAGTTGATAATTTTTCAGCAATAGCAAACCGAAGCTGTAACTCTTAACATTTCTTAACATTTGCAATTTTTTTTTTTTTTTTTTTTTTTTTTGTAATTCAAAGCATTGACTTCCTATGTATGGAAGCTCCATTTATCGAATGTTGTTTGGTACACAGAAAATAGGGACTTGTCTGATGACTTTTTATATCGGGAAATGATCTAAAAACTTTTTGAGACAATGACAATGAACGAGGACAAAATTAGTTTTGTAAATACAGAATTTCTTTATCAAATTCAATGAAGTTAGCCCTTTATGCTCTTAATTTTGTAAAGAATAGGAGAAAACTTAAAGAAATGAATACCTAGTCCATTATGTAGGGATTTTCTGTGAACTCTGGTAGAAAACGTGTTATTATCTCTTGACATTGGTGGTGTCAAGGACTTTGAGTATGTAATTATTTTCAGTTTCAAATGTGAATTTCATTTTTGGATGTTGTGTAGTTAAATATTCAATGAATCAGTGAATAACTTTGACTTTTTATAGATTAAAAACATCTTTTTGCAAATTTTAGGTAGAATAAAGGTTGAAATTATGCAGGAAGTGGCTTAGCCATATAGCCTCGCAGTGTCATAAAAGGGTTTTAGCAAAGTAGCAAGAGAAAGGTGACACCATTCCTACTCCATAAATTTGAGATTAGAATTAGTTTTCAAACGTGAACACAGAATCCTTAGTTGGTATATTAAGCATGGTCCATGTTAGAAATTTTCTTTTATAGCCAATATTGTCTAAAAAAAATTTTTTTTTAATATGTGGCACATTAGTTTACAAATAAACCCTGTGTTTTCAGCTGATATCATCCAATCCACTCTGTATCGTAACATCTTTACTTTCCCCATAATGTTTCATCTACTTTTCCTGTTTTTCCTTCTACATCTTACATCTTTCAGTCCATGAGCATCACACTCATTTCAGATACAGTTTTACACCGAACCTGTTTATATCGTGTAATATTGTACAACCTGCGTCTTTTTCTTCATAGCAACTCCAACCCCTAAACAAATTTCCTTTTATATCGTGCATTCCTTGTTACCGGCTCCATGACTTCTCACCATTGCTATGACAAGCTTTTTTGGTAGGTCCATGTGCACACTGACATGCTTTATCTGACCATACTCTTCCCTTATCAGCCCTTCTTTTATCTGTCTAATTAAGTAACTTTATGCTTGTCAAATTCTTAAGGAGAATCTTGTAGAAATGATTAGTTCCATTTCTTTGATGCTTTTTTCAAATACACACACAAATTCCTCAGCAAATTCCTTGGGATTATCATTCCAGTTGCGTTCATTCTCAGTGTCTGTAATGAATCCAAACAGTCTAGTGAATGATTTGAAGTGAAACAGCCTACTCTGGTTCAGTGGATTCAGATGATTTCGTTGCGTATCGATGGCGTGAATCCATAAGTTGATGCATTGTTTAATAGCATCGTTATTCACATAGTCAATCCCTATTTCCTTAATACACTTCATTGTTTCAGTGACCAGGGCCTAAAATCCTTTCCATCACGAGAAGGACCTGCACTTGAACTTCCTCAGGGCCTAATTCTATATTTTCTAAATCCTGCAATGTGATAACTTCACTGAACTCCTCATGTGAAGGACATGGCAAATTTTCGTCGGTTTTTGGATAAATCAGGGCACCATTGACGTACCTGGAAATACATTGCAATATATTAGGGGACGAGAATTAAAAAAAAATGCTCTTGTGGTATGAGGATCTTTCAACGCAGACAAATTAGAATTAATAAAATGGCAAATAAATAAATTTAAAATCGACTACAACAAAATCTCTTGTGGCTAACAAAGAATAATAGATTAGTGCATTCATAGTATCATACTGAAAAAGCTTACATTATTAATCAGAGCTGGTCATGAAAAACTTACCTCTGATTGATTGCAGATTTCTAGTAATTAACTGTAGCGCATATATCTTCCGTGTTGTTGAAAAGGGAATCTCCAAGTAGCTCCAGTGCATGGGCTTCCTCTTGTACAGATACCAGATCTGTTCTGCTCACTAGATATTCTACCATGTCCCTATGACCACGAAGGCTCGCCACAAGCAAGGGCTTTAAACCTGGTAAAGTGAATGAGGACAGAAGATAAATAACCCTGAGAATAAAGGAATCTATAGATGTCTTCATGTTCACGTGGTTTCCATCTTACAAACAAAACCGAAAACATTCAATACTCAGTCCTGAACCAAAAAAAAATATTTGACATATCAGTGCACATACCACATGACAGCAATGAAAACCACATTGGTCAAATTCTGAATAAGAATTATAGATAATTTCATTCGTTTCGAAACCAAAGAATTTTAAGCAAGACTTACCAGAATAGTCGGCAGCCATTCGAGCGTTGTGATCCAGCAACAGTTTCATTACTTCCAGATGTCCAGTGTTTGCGCAGGCGTGCAGTGCGCTTTCGCCATCTATATCTTTACTGTCCACATCAGCGCCAACTTCTAAAAGGTACTTGACAATTGCCAAATGGCCACTAGAGGAAGCAAGCATCAGACATGTGACAGCACGTTGACCGGTAACCTCAGTATCTGGAAAAATAAATAAATCAAAAAGTAAATCAGATTTGTGAACTCAGAATAAATTGTAACTGCACATCAGCAGTAAAAGAAAATGTACCACTTGATGTGAGCATGTTGCAAGGAGTATCAGCCCAAGTAATAAATAATAAGTGAAAATAAGTAACTTCTGCATTAAACAACATTAGAAACATGATCATGTAAAAACTCACATGCACTGTGTTCCACAAGAAGCCTGACAATATTGAGGCGGCCTTGTGCACAAGCTGCTCGGAAGGGAGTGCCGCAGAAAGCCGTCACGCCATTTGCATTAGCTCCTTTAGACAGAAGATATAGAACTACCCAATAGTGGCCTCCATTACTTGCACACCATAAAGGGCGAACTCCAGATAAACAGTGTCCTTCGATTGAAGCTGCAACAACAACAACAAAAGAAGTTAATTACATATTAAATTTTGTGCTATGAATGCCAAAGTTTTGAAATACATCGTCCCCAGTACAGTAGGTCAGAAAAAGTTATCTCGCGATATACATTAAAAACACAGACTTGAGCCCAGTTCTTCGATGTCTGCACCTCGGTGTTCAATGAGGATCCTGACACAGTTTGTGTGTCCAAGAAGAGCTGCCGTGCACAGTAACGAATTCCTTCCCTCCTCAGCCTTCTCATGGCAGGCCACAACGGACCGTAAATACGACTGAAATTGCACAGTACATGAATTAGATAATCAATAAAGGAACAACAACACAGAAATAGTAACATAATATATATAACATATATATATATATATATATATATATATATATATATATATATATATATATATATATATATATATATATATATATATATATATATATATATATATATTATGAGTAAAGCAGTATAGTCAAAGTCAAGCTTTTTTCTCAGGTGAAATATAATTAAGAAGTACTGGACACTTACTGGGAAGCATAGGAATAACATTAAAACAATTGCCCGTCAAATATTAGTTTAAATATTTATTTCATATGCCGTTCCTCCCTTGAAGGATTTTTGTAGCTGTTTTATGTATTTTGGCAAATTAATTCTACGAATTAACGAAAAGCATTACATTTACATAGAAATCAGAAAAAGTTATAGTTTGGAGAATGCCTTCATTAACATCTTATTTCAAAACTTTTTAAAAACGTTTTCCAAATCTGTAATTTCAAGTGAATCTAATGGGTTAGGTTCTATCCTTGATTCAGTAAATTAAGACATTCGTTTCAGATTCATATATCTTTATCAAACATCGGAACTTGTAGCCAGGAAACATGATTTATACTTAAAATTATTCAGCAGAAGATATGGAGTGAACTTGTGAAGACGTCCTCAACACCTGGCCCCATCGATGCCCTTGCATCCTAACCACGTGGCCCTTTCCAAAGTATACTTCTCCTCGTGCCCCTCGACCGTATTCCTCGAGCCCACACGCCATTGCTTGGAGTTTCGAGGAGTCCCCATCGCCTTGCAGCTTTACGAGCCTTGCATCTCTGCGTGGAAGAAACTCGCCCTCAAATCACCAAGTCATCACGCACACGCCTTCTCTGGCGCCCTCGGAAGAAATCTGCTAAGGTAAAGTGCCCTGGAAGAGCCCCATTTCAGTCGCTTTTGTCTCGTAATATTTGCTTAAAGAAAGCCAGGAATCACCCTTGTCTATTGTCCGTGTGCCTCCTTGCATCAGTATTAAGTCTTTATTACTCCTTTGGCACCTCAGTGCAGCTTCAGATCATCACCTGCTGTCTATTTCATTACTGGTATAATGTGCATATCTCTCATTTCAGAGGGACCCTTCGTGGAAGCTTCTCGGACTGTGTCTAGAATTCCCCAGTTTCATTCAATCTACTGAGTTCCTCTTTCCCGTGCTAATGTCATTTATGTAAATACACTCCTTTAAATGTGCCCGTGTTTACGTAATATTTCCCTCAGTAACAAGAGCCTATGCTCATATGAAATTCTCCTTTGTTTTCTCTTTTTTTACGTTTCCCGTACCCACAGTCAGAATCACAAGGCTAAATTACCTTAAATTGTTGCTACCTGTCTCACAGAGCATATTTCAAACTAAAACCACGGAAAAACGTAAAAATGGCGACCTGGCCATAGATCTCATTTTGCAGTTGCAGTTCCCCTAGTGTTGCTTTATTGCATTTGCAACGTGCCAGATCAGCTATTAGCAAAGCTAAGCTGGGTACGAGACAATTACGAACCTTTTGTGTAAAACCAGCACACAGATCCAGAAAATTCCACGTAAGTAATGTGTTAATCTTAGCAAAACCTTTTTACAATCGTGACTGTTCCTAGGAATTAGAAATAGGGACGCATGTAATCACTGAGAGAAAAGAACCGCCGTATGAGATTCGTTAATGCATGCCTTTCAGGATAGGTAGTTAGGAAATAACCAGTGCTAACCATCCTTTGCTTCGAGGAATAGTGCGAAATTCCTCTGTGTTAAAATCTTTGCCATATCTTTTGCTTCGAGGGATAGTGCGAAAATTCCTGTGTTAAAATCTTTGCCATACCCTTGCTTCGAGGAATAGTGCGAAAGAAATTCCTCTGTGATAACTTTTACCTCGCATTTCGAATTAGCGAACTGTTATTTAGGCGCGAATAAATTCCCACGTGGGACACGACGAAGTCAGCTTGCATTGCTGAAAATTCTCTCAGTGTAGTTAGGATTCGAGTTAGGTGTTAGGAAAGCGAAATTTAAACTCCGCTTATAGGGAAAATTACTAGGCCATTGTATTGTTATCCTCTCGGACGACTGGAAAATTCCCCGGAATCCCAGACGGTATATAAATATACGGGTTCATTCACCCAGAATCTAAAAATACCTCCGGTGTTGGCCAAACGACCTGCACCCCCCCACCCCCGCCCATGCCCGCGTGTGTAGCATTTTTTTTCTTTTCCCATTTCATTTCCCAGCATACATTTTTCTTTGGGTTTCGTTAGTAATTTCTAAGTCTAAAGGACGAGTCGTAATTCAAGTCTAAGTGACTCCTAAAATTCTACGTCGCGCGTGGCAGAATTCCTCCAAATTCCACAAATTCCAGTCCTCAGAGACTCTAAAATTCTCGTCAATGCGTGGCGAAATTTCTACAAATTCAGTCCTTAGAGACTCCTAAAATTCTGTCGCCGCGTGAAAATTTCTCCAAATTCAGTCCTCAGAGACTCCTAAAATTCTACGTCCTTGCGTGGCAAATTTCTCATTCCTGCGGGGAACCCAAAATTAAGTCCTTTTGAGACATTATATGGTGGTTCACACATCTAAGCCCTTACGGGACTGATCATTCTGGTTCGTTAGAGCAACTCCTTAACTTCACGCTACAACCCGGCCAAGTCGAAGCGTGACAAAATCCAACTACGTCTTCCGAGGCGCATATTGGGCTCGTTAGCCAAGAACAACCACGTCTTTCAAGACACATCCAATTTTAACAAAGAGTCTTTGCAGACATATCCTATACCCATTATTCCAAGATGGCTAATACCAGAGCCCAACAAAACGAGGATTTCAAATTCTACATGTCCGCTGGGAAGGACATGGGACTATCGAGGCAGATCTGAGAGCATGGGTTCAAGAACAGTGGACGATGCCAAGGCGGAGAGAGAGAGAGAACAGAGTTGCCCAAGAGCAGGAGAGAAGGATAAAGAACGTGCCGAGAGGAACAGATTGCTTAAGAACAACGAGGAGGAAGGCAGATCGGCTCAAGAGCAGGAGAAGGAAGAGCGTGAGGGAGAGAGAGGGAGAGAGGAATCGCTCCAAGAGCAGAGAGAAGGAAGGCATTGAGGAGAGAGAGAGACAGAATCGCCCAGAGAAAAGGGAGGAGCGAGAATGGGAAGATCGAGGCGACAGCTGCCCGAAGCTCCAGATGCTAGAACGACAGCCATGCCCCACGCCCCCTGCCGCGGGGATGAGTGCCTCAGCCAAGCTCACTCGTTCATGCCAAAATGGACCAGTCCGAACCAGTATGGCTTAGAAAGGGCGAGCGAGTCCTGGAGTGCTGCGATCTCTCCCCGCGGAACTCTCCCTTGTTCTCACTAAATTCCTGGCGGGAAAGGCCCTCGTTGCCTACCACGCCCTTCCGCGAACGATCGGGAAACTGGGAAGCGTGCGCCAAGCGATTCTGAAGGCGTCACGAGATTGGCGGTGGAGAGGCGTTGGAGAGCAGCCCAGAGAAGCGAGCCAGACTTAGTCGATTGGGTACCATTGAGCGGCGTTGACAAAATGGCTGCGATTCCGAAGGAGCCACTAACACCGCCCGGTACTCGGCGGTTTAAGTCGAGCATTTCCTGCGCTACGCCCCTCCTGCCTACGCCACTCCTTATTATAGTGGAAAAAGCCCCAGCAACACTCACGAGTGTTGCGGTGAACATGTGGGAAACTCACCACCCTCAAGAAGGATCCAGGGCCGGAAGATAAATCCCCGTCCCTCCTCGGAGGTTCAAATTCCCACAAAAATGGGAACTCAGGCAAGCCCCTAACTTGCCATTATTGCAAGAAAATGGGGCATTCCTCCGAACAGTGCCGGAGCAAGAAACCAGCTCCTCTCTCTCCCGGAAAACCGACAAATAACTCGCCTCGTCCTCCACAGGGGGCAGCGGAAGACTTTAGCCAGACCTTTTGCACGGCGTGCAAGGTCTATGGCCATTCTCCCGCATGGGCAAAATGCCCACGCAATAATAAATCAACTACTCCCACCGTCGCCTTGGCCGTCACAGATCCCAAGTCATTAGGCCCTCCCGCCGAAGGGCCTGTATACGTGGCCTCCAGTGCTTGAGCCGCGCCGAGGAGTCACTGCTTTTCGAGGACTCGGGCGCACAAATGCTCCTCATCCGAAGGACAGAGTTCCCCTACGGGCTATCGATCGAATAGGCGAAAACTGCGTCCTGATCGAGGAATAAATCAATTTAAGATGATACTCCCTACGGTCCAATTGAGAATCTCACGACCTCACCAATCCAAAATGTGTAATCTTGCAGTAACAAGCCATCCCGGAGGCTATGACGTCATCCTGGGACAGGACTTCCAGTCCCTGCCGAAATCACGACAACTCTAGGGGTCCCCATTCCCGAATCATTCATGGTATGAGTAATCCTCCCGCTTCTCCCTCAGCCAAGATTTGCTTTGGGTACCAGAAGGACGTGCAGTCCCCCACCAGTGCCGCAGGTACAGTGTACAGTGGCTCGATCAGTTCCCGATCCATTCATGCCCGGCCCTGCCTCAGTGCCAGTGCCAGGGCCCCAATCAAATCTCCCTTCAGGGAGATGCCAAATTCCTGCCGGTGCCACTTGCATGCCCGAGCAGGGCCAAGCCGTCCGTCTGACCGGCGAGCCAGAAACCTCTGATAGCGCCTGACTCTGCCCACAGTGCCAGCCGGAAGGCGCTCGCCGATCTCCATTCACGGGATCCAACTCAGGACCCCCTCTCTTCCCCCGACTGGCACCGCTACCAGCGTCGGTCAGAGAGACAGTTCCTCCCGACCACCTTGGAAGCTCACCTGCAGGTGCGGCCTCGCAGCCACGTGCCTAGGCTGGTCAGCGTTACCTGCGAGCAGCTCCGCCACCCCGACCGCCTCCTCCCTGCCTCAGCCCGTCGCCCGGCCTCAATTGCAAGTCAGGATTCTGCCATATCTCTTGGCGATGAACTACAAGAGCAGCGGCGGATCATGGTAAGTCGCCTGGAACCTCCTGCGTCAGCTGTCGCATCAACGAGCCCAGGTGGTGTCCGTGCCGCCCTCGGTCGCCCAGACCCTCCGGCTTCCCGACCCGGCGACTGTCCCATTAAGAAAGACTCGGCGAAATTACCACGGGCGTGGGACATTCCAGGTAATTTACAAAAAGAGCTCTAGAGCTCCCATGGCACCTGTTGCCACCATTTCATTCGAAGTCTTGGCACCCTAATCCAGAAGGATGTCAGACCCTCCTCTATCTTCTTCCGTTCCTCAGGAACTGCTATCTCTTACCATCCTCTACTAATCTTCCTTAAATTATCCACAAGAGGCAATTAAATACGGGATACCATTCCCCACACAATGTATAAATCATTAAGAATAACAGAGTGCGAAGTAGCGCCCTTGCGTATACCTTGTACCCGAGCGATGGTGTTAGCCCTCCTGATCGCGCCCTTCAGGTGCACTTTCACAGCCCTGGGACTGAAGGATAGTCGGGCGTAATTTATAGGCGTAGAACGATAGAGATTCCGCCTAACACAATATTCTCCTCTTTTCCCTTAGCTCCTCTGCCAATATCATTTTACCTTCTTTTAGTCATTTAGTTATCTTTATTTTAATGAATCGTAGTCATAAACTCTTGCCTTGTGATTTAAATGCCCCTTTTGTAAGCTCTGAGGACATTGTCATGCTTTCATATCTTGGTCAAGTTTCATTCATGTAATGTCTTGGTAATTTCCTTTGTTATTATTATCCTTTTCCCCCTTCATTTTTATTTTTTTTTTTTTTTTCCTTCCAAGATCTCTGTTGTCCTACACATCTTTTGTCTGCTGCGCCCGTCCGCAACATTGAGTAGGCGGTGGGCGCGCATAAAATTAGCGTAGTTTAAGGTTAGCGAATTGCAAACCTGCCCGAATACTCGCCCGCATCGGCTGTCAAAATCCGTGTAGGGCGTGCTAAGCAAATGCGTTAAAGCGAAGATAAATTATCAGCGAATATGTATAGTCATTACAGTATCGTAAAGGGAATGTCATTTAAAAGTAAGCGCTGTTTTCATTTACACAGCCTCTTCAAGGCAGATTGTACTAACATGTACTTTTTATCTAAAATTAAGTAACCGTGTATTTTAATTCTTGAACAATAACCATTTCTTTTCATTTGTTGGCCATAGCCTCATATACGTGGTCCTATAATCTTAATTAATTCACAATTGTTCGAGTCACTTTATAAAGTTACAGTGGGTAACCAAATCTAAAGTAATTATTCTTTTGCAAGTGTTTAAATCACTTTGCGTTCTGTGCTGAATTGTCCCCAATGTGTTATTAAAGTAATGTCTCAGCTTCATAAAACCCTTAGGAGTAAGTTCATTGCAAGGCAGAATGTAGAGTAACGTAAAGCATTTGCCATCATTCTTGAATATCGATGTACACACCCGAGAAGGAGGTATGTACATCATCTTGTATGGGAGGTATTATGATTGTAAAAGGTCGCTAGCAAATTGCCTCCTCCCCCTCCTTTGTTGTTGTTGGTTGTTGTTGTGTTTCATTTACTGCCAGCCGATGATCGATGAACCATCTGTCTATCGACTTAAAACTCAAGGGTTTAAGATTAAAGGCGCTCCATTTTTGATAGAATCTTTCCTTCGAGGCAAAGTAATCTGGCAGGCGTTTTCTCCTACAGGCCAAAACCTCCCCTGCGGGCAGCAGGTGCAATGAGTCAAAGCATCTGTGTTGGGCGCACCCCTGCCCCATAGGAGGGGATAAAAGGCAAAAGCCCACGAGGTCTCGACACACACGCGGGCTGGAAGATATGGAGTGAACTTGTGAAGACGTCCTCAACACCTGGCCCCATCGATGCCCTTGCATCCTAACCACGTGGCCCTTTCCAAAGTATACTTCTCCTCGTGCCCCTCGACCGTATTCCTCGAGCCCACACGCCATTGCTTGGAGTTTCGAGGAGTCCCCATCGCCTTGCCGCTTTACGGAAGCCCTTGCATCTCACCACGTGGAAGAAACTCGCCCTCGGAAATCGCAAGTCATCCGCGCACCGCCTTCTACGCCCTCCGGAAAATCTGCTGAGTAAAGTGCCCTGGAAAGAGCCATTTCAGTCACCTTTTGTCTCGTAATATTTGCTTAAAAAAGAAGACCAGGAATCACCCTTGTCTAATGTCCGTGTGCCTCTTGCATCAGCAGTAAGTCTTTATTACTCCTTTGGCACCCTCAGTGCAGCTTCGAATCCCATCACTCTTTGTCTATTTCATTACTGGCGTATAATGTGCATATCTCTCATTTCAGAGGGACCCTTCGTGGAAGCTTCTCGGACTGTGTCTGGAATTCCTCAGTTTCATTCAATCTACTGAGTTCCTCTTTCCCGTACTAATGTCATTTATGTAAATACACTCCTTTAAATGTGCCCACGTGTTTTACGTAATATTTCCCTCAGTAACAAGAGCCCTATGCTCATATGAAATTCTCCTTTGTTTTCTCTTTTTTTTTTTACGTTTTCCCGTACCCACGAAGTCAGAATCACAAGGCTAAATTAACTTAAATTGTTGCTACCTGTCTCACAGAGCATATTTCAAACTAAAACCACGGAAAAACGTAAAAATATATATATACACAATCGAGAATACAGGGTTCTTTGAACAGCATGTTTAATTGAACTTTTATAATAAAAGTATATATTGTGTTAGGGATGGCGATAATTGTTCATACTACATTGACATTGAATCGATACTTCAAATCCTATTAAACAAATAAAATGAAAAATATAAGTCAAATACTGTTATGGTAACTACCCGTGGTATTAATAACGTGACCAGATCCTGTCGAAAAAATTAAGAAAATATGGTAAAAGGCAGTACAGAGACAACTCATGTCACAACAAAACAAGCAGATGAAAACGTATAAAAGAGGAAATAAATAAATATATATATATATATATATATATATATATATATATATATATATATATATATATATATATAATTTATTCATATTTCTAAAAGATGGGAAAATAGTATAACCGTGAAATGTCACTTCACGCAAGGTATTCATTAAGTGACAAAAAGTTGGTGTTACGACTTCAGTTATTAATAACCAGTACAAAATTAGTACGACAAACCTTGCACGTTTACAAATACACACAAACACACACACACACACACACACACACACACACACATGTATATATATATATATATATATATATATATATATATATATATATATATATATATATATATATATATATATATATATATATATATATATATATATATATATATATATATATATATATATATATATATATGTATATATATATATATATATATGTTTATATATATACCTATATATATATATATATATATATATATATATATATATATATATGTATATATATATATATATATATATATATATATATATATATATATATATATATATATATATATATATATATATATATATATATATATATATATATATATATATATATATATATATATATATATATATATATATATATATATATATATATATATATATACTTACATATACATACATATATATTTGTGTGTGCGTGCGCGCACTTTTGTGTGTGTTTGAATGTATGTATTATACATTAGTTTTATCGGGCGTGGTTCAACATAAATACAGTGATTATTATTACACTTAATATTCTAAATATAATATTTGAAAAATATATAAATTGCTGGCTGTCAGTTATTGACCAATATTTTCTCGTTATTCACAGAGAATAAGCTCCAAAAAATTCCTAATACAATTTTTTTGAGAAACAGATTCTTTGCCATTTTGATATGCAAGAGAGAGAGAGAGAGAGAGAGAGAGAGAGAGAGAGAGAGGATGTGCACTTAAACTTGGTTGTGCAACGTGCTCATAAAGCAAACTTTGGCAACTTGCATGAGATGCAAACAAAAATGAGCCTCTAAATTAAGGTTATAAACTTTATTAGCACTTTATCATGATGGTACCTTTTATAAAGCATAGAAGATTGACAAAGAAAAAAGCAGGAGCTACGCTTTTTTTTTTTTTGCTCTAGAGCCTCCCAACTTTAAGAGCGTTATTAAAACTGTAAAAAAAAATGTAAAGACTGGAAATTATTCTTACAAAGCATGAATTAAAAATTAATAGGTAATAAAATGTTAATAAACATTTTTTTAAATTCAAATAAATACTTAAAAAACAGAAGAAAAAAAAATTTTAAATGCCAAATAAAGAGAGACATTGGAATTTTAAAGTGTAAAAAATGTCAGAATAATATTCTGCTCTAAATCTCTACAACACACACACACACACACACACACACAGTATACACATCAATTTAATCATCCGTACATTGAACCAACACATTTAATATTTAGCTCATAAGTAAAAGTTTTCATATTTAGCAATTTTGCTCTATTTATTTATGTTGAATATTTATTCGAAGCTTCATTTACGCATTATGCGTTAAAAAAAACTATTGCAAGAAACTTACTGAAGTAAAGTAGGCTACTTGCAAAATGGAATATTCTTTAATATTTATCCTTTCCTATTTTATTCCATTTTGTTACGTTTAAACACAGCAGTATTTTATTCTTTAAGGTGAAAATATTCTTTTTCACTTTTCTTCCATGAAAATATTCTTTTTCTCTTTTCTTCCAAAAACATTTATTTGCCTTTAAACATTACCTGATAAAGCGGCGTAGTATTCTTCACAGATTACAAAAATGTTCATAGTCTAATTGCCAAAAAAGGATTATTTCAATATTCTTTGATAGAATACTGTATACTGAAACCTTTCAAAATAACAAACGATTTTTTTTCTTACTTTTACCTGTCACTCGTTTCACTGCAGTAGATCAAAGCCATCCCATTTGTACCCCTAAGGAAGTTCTTTTGATCCAAAGTTCTGCAGTGTGATCATAGGTCTGTATTTTTTTGTATTGAATAGGGGACCTAGATATCCTACTGAGTCTGCAAGTATTCGGTTGCAATTGAGTATGTGCGTGGTTTCAAAATATGTTAAATATCCTTTCTTTTTTATATAATTTACTTATGACGATGGTCGTGAGTGTTTTATATGTATTGACCCGTTATACCGATTAAATTCAATACAAGCATAAAAAATTGACAGCAATAAAATGCTCTTAACAAAAACCATAGGAACAAAAGTATATAAACATGTTCAGCCAAATGGACAGTTAAAGTAGTTACGCCTGATGGTGGTAAACAATACAAAGAGAAGGTAAGGAAACTAGGCAATAGGCAATCAGCCGTTTTCAGTAGGTACAATGCTATTTCAAGAACAACTGAATAGCCAGTACATATTATTAAAATCTTGTTCAATTCTTCTACTACAAAGAGAGCCTGTCAAGAGATTGCCCCGTTTGTCTTTTGCCTTATAGTGCAGCAGATAATTGCATATTTCATAAGAATCGTTCAGATAGTGAAACAAGCATGAAATTTTGCACAAGTGCTCTTTAAAGTTCCCTCTATCAGAAAAGGGCGCTGGCCTACGCAAAATTTAATATGGCGACCCAAATTATTCAGATGGCGGCCAGTATCGACAATTTTGGCTAATTTTTCACTAGAATGGCATGTATTTGCTTCTAGCAATATATTAAACTCTTCCATACTATTTCTTGTGAATATTATGTTTCTGTGCTTCCCAGTGATTTACCTTTAAATATGGGGCTATATGGCTTAGCAAGAAAGGTAGAAAACAATAATTATAATGAGAAATAATGCCTGTTCAGCAATTGTCGTTTTAAGCATGGATCTTGGTTTCTGTGGTTTTAGATCCTAATGGGGCCATCTCTTTCGAATAACTCATCAATTTTGAAGGAAAATTAATAAATGTAAAAGAGTGTATGTCTGCACACAACCCAGGGCACACTGGTGACATCACTGCTTTATTAACTCAGCAGGGTTCAGTGCCAGCTAATCCAAGCTTTACTAATCCTGTAGTCTTGGAGCTAGTAGTTGTAGTATAGTTTAGTTTAGTGTCCCAAATGCTTTCTAACAGCCCCAGACCAGCTATAGTTAGATAGCCGCTTCCTGGAATAGACAGGATATTGCCAGCTGCGGGAGAGAGCGAGCCAAGAGGTATGGGGGCTGTACATGATGGTTCATGTAACACCGGATGGTGTACAGATCACCACGGGACTTAAATGGCACTGGATGAATGATCCGGGCTGGGTGTAGGGAGACCGAACCTAGTTGAATCCCATACAGGAATGTGTGCTTTGTTTAAGGTGGTAAAAGGATAACCCCTCGGCCTTAATCAAAAGTGAAATCATGGCAGAATGTGATGCCAATCCAATATTGAGCAGTAGAAAAACAAACTGGAGTTTGTGTTTTCTTTGTCAGAAGGACAAAAGAGGTGAGCACTTGACATCACCTCCAAGTCATCATGTCCTAGACCATGATGGGTACACAATGCTGGCAAGGAACATTCCCATGTTCAGTGAAATTAATGAAATGCCACTGATAATGGATCCAGCAAAGAACGGATGAAGGTGATAGCATAGAGGCCACTCTCAGGAAAAATGCACGACAAAATACCATGTGAACTGTAAACATTTGTTTAACAACACTAAACTGGACGTGCAAAGCGACAATCCAATGACCAGACCAGCAACGCATACTGAGGCTAATTAGGTACGAAACTGCGCGAACCAGTCATGACAATGAAGTTTTGCATTTTCTGTGAGAAAGTAACACCATCTGATCTCAGACAGGCTAATTACTAGGGCCCCGGAGGATCAGCTTAGCATAAAAGTGAAAATTTAAAAAGGTCATCACTGAAGATTAGCTTTACTCAAGAAAGCGGATTATTTAGAAAATGACCGTATAAATGAGCCGCACCTGGGCCTTGGGATCTCCACGGTCCCAATACACCTAAATAGACCGTGGGAATTTTTAGTAGGGAGGGGATCACGTGACTACTTGTACAGAGAAGGTCATGCTTTCCCCACCGCATTAGCAGACCCGTTCTTTTCTGGATCAAGGTCTGGAGAATGTTCACTAAACCTTGTTCTGGAGTCTCTTTGAAACCAATTAAATGAACAAACTACAGTCAAACTACACCAGTTGTGTGGTACTGAACTTTTGCTTGTTATTTTCTTGTACAGTAGATGTAGCTTATTATAAAATCAGTTACATATTGTGGTTTTGTTTTGCATAACAACACACACACACACACACACACCCACACACACACACACACACACACACACACACACACACATATATATATATATATATATATATATATATATATATATATATATATATATATATACATACACAATCGAGAAGTACAGGGTTCTTTGAACAGCATGTTTAATTGAACTTTTATAATAAAAGTATATATTGTGTTAGGGATGGCGACAATTGTTCATACTACATTGACATTGAATCGATACTTCAAATCCTATTGAACAATTAAATGAAAAATATAAGTCAAATACTGTTATGGTAACTACCTGGCAGTGTGTAACGTGACCAGATCCTGTCGAAATTTAAGAAAATATGGTAAAGGAACGAGTAGAGACAACTCATGTCACAACAAAATGAGCAGATGAAAACGTATAAAGGAAATCAATATATATATATATATATATATATATATATATATATATATATATATATATATATATATATTTATAAATTTATTTTAGATTTCTAAAGATGGGAAAATAGTATAAACGTGAAATGCCACTTCATAAGGCTTTCATTAAGTGACAAAAAGTTGGTGTTACAACTTTAGTTATTAATAACCAGCACAAAATTATACGACAAACCTTGCACATACACACACACACACACACACACACATACACATACATATATATATATATATATATATATATATATATATATATATATATATACATACATATATATATATGTATACATGCATGTGTAAAATGTGTGTTCTTTGAATGTATGTATTATACATTAGTTTTATCAGGCGTAGTTCAACGTATATACAATGATTTTATTATTACACTTAATATTCTGAATATAATCTTTGAAAAATATATAAATTGCTGGCTGTCAGTTATTGACCAATATTTTCTTGCTATACACAGAGAATAAGCTCCAGAAAATTGCTAATACAATTTTTTGGAGAAACAGATTCTTTGCCATTTTGATATGCAAGAGAGAGAGAGAGAAGAGAGAGAGAGAGAGAGAGAGAGAGAGAGAGGATATGCACTTAAACTTGGTTGGCCTGCAACGTGCTCATAAAAGCAAACTTTGGCAACTTGCATGAGATGGAAACAAAAATGAAAGCCTCTAAATTAAGGTTATAAACTTTATTAGCACTTTACCTTGATGGTACCTTTTATAAAGCATAGAAGATTGACAAAGAAAAAAGCAGGAGCTACGCTTTTTTTTTTTTTTTTTTTGCTCTAGAGCTTCCCAACTTTAAGAGCGTTATTAAAACTGCAAAAAAAATGTAAAGACTGGAAATTATTCTTACAAAGCATGAATTAAAAATTAATAGGTAATAAAATGTTCATAAACATTTCTTTAAAAATTCAAATAAATACTTGAAAAACAGAAAAAAAATTTTTAAATGCCAAATAAAGAGAACTGTTGGAATTTTAGAGTGTAAAAAATGTCAGAATAATATTCTGCTCACTAAATCTCCTACAACACACACACACACACACACAGTATACATATCAATTTAATCATCCGTACATTGAACCAACACATTTAATATTTAGCTCATAAGTAAAAGTTTTCATATTTAGCAATTTTGCACTATTTATTTATGTTGAATATTTATTCGAAGCTTCATTTACGCATTATGCGTTAAAAAAAACTATTGCAAGAAACTTACTGAAGTAAAGTAGGCTACTTGCAAAATGGAATATTCTTTAATATTTATCCTTTCCTGTTTTATTCCATTTTGTTACGTTTAAACACAGCAGTATTTTTATCTTTAAGGTGAAAATATTCTTTTTCTCTTTTCTTCCAAAAACATTTATTTGCCTTTAAACATTACCTGATAAAGCGGCGTAGTATTCTTCACAGATTACAAAAATGTTCATAGTCTAGTTGCCAAAAAAGGATTATTTCAATATTCTTTGATAGAGTACTGTATACTGAAACCTTTCAAAATAACAAACGATTTTTTTTCTTACTTTTACCTGTCACTCGTTTCACTGCAGTAGATCAAAGCCATCCCATTTGTACCCCTAAGGAAGTTCTTTTGATCCAAAGTTCTGCAGTGTGATCATAGGTCTGTATTTTTTTGTATTGAATAGGGGACCTAGATATCCTACTGAGTCTGCAAGTATTCGGTTGCAATTGAGTATGTGCATGGTTTCAAAATATGTTAAATATCCTTTCTTTTTTATATAATTTTCTTATAACGATGGTCGTGAGTGTTTTATATGTATTGACCCGTTATACCGATTAAATTCAATACAAGCATAAAAAATTGACAGCTATAAAATGCTCTTAACAAAAACCATAGGAACAAAAGTATATAAACATGTTCAGCCAAATGGGCAGTTAAAGTAGTTACGCCTGATGGTGGTAAACAATACAAAGAGAGGGTAAGGAAACTAGGCAATAGGCAATCAGCCGTTTTCATTAGGTACAATGCTATTTCAAGAACAACTGAATAGCCAGTACATTACCATTAAAATCTAGTTCAATTCTTCTATTACAAAGAGAGCCTGTCAAGAGATTGCCCCGTTTGTCTTTTGCTTTATACGAGATTTTGAAGTCTTTGCCGAGAAACTAAAGTATTGACGGTGAGAGTGATCCCTAATAGCTAAGTGTTCTGATTATGTTTTCAGCGTGTTCAAAATTGTGTATTGAAACTAGCAATATACCCTGTATATATTACAACGAGTCCAAGTGAACTGGTAAACAAAACCTGTAGATAAGCCTGCACAGGAAGGATTCTTTCTTGCTCAGGTAAGGGTCAGTTGATCATTTTTCAGCAATAGCAAACCTAAGCTGTAACTCTTAACGTTTCTTAACATTTTACAAAGGTTTTTTTTTTTTTTTTTTTTGTAATTCAAAGCATTGACTTCCTATGTATGGAAGCTCCATTTATCGAATGTTGTTTGGTACACAGAAAATAGGGACTTGTCTGACGACTTTTTATATCTGGGAAATGATCTAAAAACTTTTTGAGACAATGAACATGAACTAGAACAAAAGTAGTTTTGTAAATACAGAATTTCTTTATCAAATTCAATGAAGTTGGCCCTTTATGCTCTTAATTTTGTAAAGAATAGGAGAAAACTCAAAGAAATGAATACCTAGTCCATTATGTAGGGATTTTCTGTGAACTTGGGTAGAAAACGTGTTATGATCGCTTGACATTGGTGGTGTCAAGGACTTGGAGTATGTGATTATTTTCAGTTTCAAATGTGAATTTCATTTTTGGATGTTGTGTATTTAAATATTCAATGAATCTGTGAATAACTTCGACTTTTTGTAGATTAAAAACATCTTTGCGAATTTTAGGTAGAATAAAGGTTGAAATTATGCATGGAAGTGGCTTAGCCATATAGCCTCCCAGTATCATAAAAGGGTTTTAGCAAAGTAGCAAGAGAAAGGTGACACCATTCCTACTCCATAAATTTGAGATTAGAATTAGTTTTCAAACGTGAACACAGAATCCTTAGTTGGTATATTAAGCATGGTCTCAAGATGCTATTGTTTAGTCCATGTTAGAATTTTTCTTTTATAGCCAATATTGTCTAAAATTGTTTTTTTTTTTAATAAGTGGCACATTAGTTTACAAATAAACGCTGTGTTTTCAGCTGATATCATCCAATCCACTCCGTATTCGTAACATCTTTACTTTCCCCATAATGTTTCACCTACTTTTCCTGTCTTTCCTTCTACATCTTACATCTTTCAGTCCATGAGCACATACTCATTTCAGATACAGTTTTACACCGAACCTGTTTATATCGTGTTTGTAATATTGTACAACCTGCGTCTTTTTCTTCATAGCAACTCCAACACCTAAACAAATTTCCTTTTATATCGTGCATTCCTTGTTACCGGCTCCATGACTTCTCACCATTGCTATGACAAAGCTTTTTGGTAGGTCCATGTGCACACTGAGATGCTTTATCTGACAATACTCTTCCCTATCAGCCCTTCTTTTATCTGTCTAATTAAAGTAACTTTATACTTCTCAAATTCTTAAGGAGAATCTGTTTTCGCAAAGCCTTAATTCATGCTTTCGTCGTCATAAACATCATTTTACTCTAATATCAGCTATTGTAAGAGTTTCCAAATATACAGTTAAACCGTTCAGTCTATTATAAGAATTGATAACAGCTAACCAGTACCTTGTCAAAGCTTAATTAATTTAGGGAATAGTAAAATCATATTCTGAGAGGTTTTTTGAAGATTAAATTACACTGCATTTAGAAAATCATTTGAAGGTAAACTTTTGTGTTCGTATAAAAAACATTAAAAGAGAATCTTATTAGAAATATTAAAAAGAAAAGACAGTCAACATTAAGCAATGAAAAGAAAGTATCAATACTTGTATCTCAAACTTTAGGTTCCATGAAACATATAAGAGCAGAAAATGATCACTTTGTTTCCTGCTGTCACCATTTCCATTCTCCTCCCATTTCTTCATTTTATGAGCAAGACAAAAGCCAAAATGATGTTCACTTGTTTTCAATGACTTTTCGAGTAATAAAAAGAACAATTTAAGAGTGTTGCTTGAACATTTGAACTTCTTAGAATTATTATTCATTATTGGGATAAAAATAATTTTCCGGAAGTGCGTTCAATTACAAATTAATCTAAACTAAATTTAGGTCATTATTTAATCGAAGTAGATTAGGTTAGTTTCGATGGCTGAGTGCTATCTTCGTACGAATACTATTGACTTTCATCGATAGCATAGTATCGTATCGTTCTAGTATGCTTAAGACGGTTTTAACCTCCAGATAATGCAATTAAAGCTAATAGACTAAAAAATCGTTTAGTAAACTACAACATTTATGAATTTGTGAAGTCGATGACGTAAGGTAAATAGGGGCTGAGAATTACAGTAAGTAAAAATGTTATTACATTACTCAAGATATTCATGTGTCCCCAGTGTCACATTTTTCCTAAAACTTTCTCCAAATGGTACCTGAATAACCATTTCATTCTTCTTATACCATAAATTATAAAACCAGCGTTAAAAAAAATTATAAAAAATATTTTTTTATGATTCTTGCTCTGTATATAATGTGAAAAACCACCCAGTAAGATTTAGTTATCATGTAACCTGCAAGATTACTCCATGGAAGAAGATAAGGACTTGGAGGTAAAAAAGAAACTATAAAGCTAGTTAAGGGTATATATATATATTTAAGACTACTTAAAAAAAGCATTACAGAATGCAGATGAGACGGCATCTCGATTCTCTCATTCTCTTCAATATATCAAGACAATTATTAAAAAAGTTAGTGAATTCAAATGGGTTTCTACAGTCAGCAAGCCTCTATATAAAAAAATAAAATCCTCATACAATAATAAATAAAAGTACATATGAAAATACATAAAACACATATTCTGATATGTGTTACATCTAACCATAATTGGGGCCAAGAAAATATTGGAGATTATTATATGTAACTTTGTACATGTAAAAAACATAGTCTACTTAATCACTAAACATATGTGCAAAAATAATCCAAGAAGAAATATATACATTCATACAGGTGTAAATTAAAGCATTTCGATATATACAGTGCGTAACAGGAACCAGATACTTCCTCTACGCATAATGTAAACCTTATCAGTGCATGTCAACAAACTGCTCAAGTAGGGGATGCAAGTCGCCCTTTAAGAAATACCATGTTTTCTAATACACGTTGCGGCTCGGCACTGCAAAGAGGTGTGACGAACAACATTCACTAGTTGAGAAACTGGCTACGCTTGGTCAGCTCTCAGAGATGCAAATGTTTGGCCCTGACCATTCTTAGCATCTAAGTGAGCCCCTCGCGACAAGAGGGCGTCTACTACACCTTTGGGACACTCTTCGTTCTTGGCAATTTCGTGGAGGGTGTGTTACCTTCAGTGCCCGTGACACGAGGATCGTTCTGGCAATGATAGCCAGTCTCTAACAGAAGGTTCGACCTCCGTTCTGGGACAGTGACCGACACGGGAGATCTTTTTCACTGTGTGCAAAGCTATCATGATAAACCGGTCCAGGTGAGATTCGTGTTTCCTCCTTACATAATCGTCAGCATTGTTTAATGTAGAAATAATTAGTTCCATTTCTTTGATGTTTTTTTCCAAATACGCACATAAACTCCTCAGCAAATTCCTTGGGATTGTCATTCTAGTTGCGGTCATTTTCAGTGTCTGTTATGAATCCAAACAGTCAGGTGAATGATTTGAAGTGAAACAGCCTACTCGGGTTCAGTGGATTCAGATGATTTCGTTGCGTATCGATGGCGTGAGCCTATAATTTGATGCATTGTTTAATAGCATCGTTATTCACATAATCAATCCCTATTTCCTTAATACACTTCATTGTTTCAGAGTGACCAGGGCCCAAAATCCTTTCCATCACGAGAAGGGCCTGCACTTGAACTTCCTCAGGGTCTAATTCTATATTTTCTAAATCCTGCAAGGTGATGACTTCACTGAACTCCTCAAGTGAAGGACATAGCAAATTATCGTCGGTTTTTGGATAAATCAGGGCACCATTGACGTACCTGGAAATAAATTGCAATATATTAGGGGACGCGAATTAAAAAAAAAATACTCTTGTGGTAAGAGGATCTTTCAACGCAGACAAATTAGAATTAATAAAATGGCAAAAAACTAAATTTAAAATCGACTACAACAAAATCTCTTGTAGCTAACAAAGAATAATAGATTAGTGCATTCACAGTATCATACTGAAAAAGCTTACATTATTAATCAGAGCCGGTCATGAAAAACTTACCTCTGATTGATTACTGATTTCTAGTAATTAACTGTAGCGCCTATATCTTCCGTGTTGTTGAAAGGAATCTCCAAGCAGCTCCAGTGCATCGGCTTCCTCTTGTACAGATACCAGATCTGTTCTGCTCAGTAGATATTCTACCATGTCCCTATGACCACGAAGGCTCGCCACAATCAAGGGCGTTAAACCTGGTAAAGTGAATGAGGACAGAAGATAAATAACCCCGAGAATAAAGGAATCTATAGATGTCTTCATGTTCACGTGGTTTCCATCTTACAACAAAACCGAAAACATTCAATACTCAGTCCTAAACCGAAAAAAAAATATTTGACATAGTGCACATACCACATGACAGCAATGAAAACCACATCGGTCAAATTCTGAATAAGAATTATGGATAATTTCATTCGTTTCTAAACCAAAGAATTTTAAGCAAGACTTACCAGAATAGTCGGCAGCCATTCGAGCGTCGTGATCCAGCAACAGTTTCATTACTTCCAGATGTCCAGTGTTTGCGCAGGCGTGCAGTGCGCTTTCGCCGTCTATATCTTTGCTGTTCACATTAGCGCCAACTTCTAAAAGGTACCTGACAATTGCCAAATGGCCACTAGAGGAAGCAAGCATCAGACATGTGACAGCACGTTGATCAGTAACCTCAGTATCTGGAAAAATAAATAAATCAAAAAGTAAATCAGATTTGTGAACTCAGGATAAATTGTAACTGCACGGCAGTAGTAAAAGAAAATGTACCACTTGATGTGAGCATGTTGCAATGAATATCAGCCCAAGTAATAAATAATAAGTGAAAATAAGTAACTTCTATATTAAACAACATTAGAAACATGATAATGTCAAAACTCACATGCACTGTGTTCCACAAGAAGCCTGACAATATTGAGGTGGCCCCGTGCACAAGCTGCTCGCAAGGGAGTACCGCAGAAAGCCGTCACGCCATTTGCATTAGCTCCATTAGACAGGAGATATAGAACTGCCCAATAGTGGCCTCCGTTACTTGCACACCATAAAGGACGAACTCCAGATAAACAGCGTCCTTCGATTGAAACTGCAACAACAACAACAACAAAAAAAGTGTTAATTACATATTAAATTTTGTGCTATGAATGCCAAAGTTTTCGAATACATCGTCCCCAGTACAGTAGGTCAGAAAAAGTTATCTCGCGATATACATTAAAAACACAGACCTGAGCCCAGTTCTTCGATGTCTGCACCTCGGTATTCAACGAGGATCCTGACACAGTTTGTGTGTCCAAGAAGAGCTGCCGTGCACAGTAACGAATCTCGTCCCTCCGCGGCCTTCTCATGGCAGGCCACAACGGACCGTAAATACGACTGAAATTGAACAGTACAAGATTTAAATAATCAATAATGAAACAACAACAAGAAATAATGACAACCATGTATACATTTGTATATGTATGGTGTATATATATATATATATATATATATATATATATATATATATATATATATATATATATATATATATATATATATATATATATATATATATATATATATATATATATATATATATATATATATATATATATATATAAAGACAACAAAAGTGGGCTACTCCCAAAAGTATAAATATTTTGATATGAGTGAAGCAATATGGTCAAAGTCAAGCTTTTTTCGCAGGTGAAATATAATTAAGAAGTACTGGACACTTGCTGGGGAGCATAGGAATAACATTTAAAACAATTGCCTGTCAAATATTAACTTAAATATTTATTTCATATGCCGTTCCTCCCTTAAAGGATTCTTGTATCTGTTTTACGTATTTTGGCAAATCATCTTGTCAAAAATTCTACGAATTAACGAAAATCGTTACATTTATTGACATTTATATAGGAATCACAAAAAGTTATATTTTGGAGAGGGCCTTCATTAACATCTTATTTAAGAACTTTTTAAAACCCTTTTTCAAATCTGTAATTTCAAGTGAATCTAATAGGTTGGGTGCTGTCCTTGATTCAGTAAATTAAGATATTCGTTTCAGATTCCTGTATCTTTATCAAACATCGGAAGTTGTAGCCAGGAAACACGATTTATACTTAAAATTATTCAATGTCGCTTCTGTAGGATTCAAGGAAAGTTGATTACAATCAAGTTCGTAGCAAAATGTCACGTTTGAATTTGTTTTGATATCAGCTATGATATACTGACCGTGGTCATCTAATGGGATATATTATGATTGGCCTATGACGACTCACAGTCATGATATGCAGACGGCTTTTGGTTCTTTCGCAGGTGAAACCGATTTTTGATTTCTCTGTTTGAACAGTTGAATTGCAAAGTTGGACACTTATTTTAACGATTTCACTTTTTGGACGATTTATTAATGCATCTCACATTTGTTTACATGCTTTAATCAAGTACATCATATATATTGAGTTTTGCTGATTATTCTAATGTCAATACCGAAAAAATTAAAGTGAATGGGTGGGTATTGAAAGAATGGTGAACATTATTGTTATTAATGGTTTCGAGCAGTAACTGTATTTTGGGATGCTTTTTCATCATTATAATGAGATTGTTTAGTCATTTGTGTGACTTAAACACTTATTGCATTGATGCTGTTCCTTTTATTTAAAGGATTCTTGGACTCAGCTTTTATACATCTTGTCAAAAATTAGCAGCTAGCTTGATAATTCCAGTCCCGTAATTAACGAAAAATCGGTTCATAACATTTTCAGATGTTTATACATAAATAGAAAAAATATTGTGAGGTGTAAAAAAAAAAAAAAAATTTCCTCTGTTATCTTATGTCAAAACTTTTTGGGAAATTTGTAATTTCTTATTTAAATTTTCTTTGAAGGGAAAGTTGATGTCTATTTTCTGACAGTAAGGTTCGTTGGATTCAATGAATATCTCGGCAAAATCCGTTTGGATGGGCATTCTTACCTCTTAGCTTCATGATTTGTGGTGACAAATAAACATGACTCGACCGTGGGTCATTCTAATGGACATTCAGAATGCCAGGAAATTGGTGAGTTAGCCAGAGGCTGTTTAAAATTCGTCTGTTTGACTTATTCTGTCTTGAAACTCTGTGTCTCTTTTTGTGTTGAGATTCAATACTATCAAAATACAACGAAAAAATTTTTAATTTTTGGAAATTGGATATTATTAATGAATTTTGTTTATTTTTAATGGCTTGTAATTCATCTGATTTATTATACCGTTTATCTATCAGTCATTGTTGCTTATTTTTTGTTTTGCTGCCTGTGTTTATGGGCAATGTCTGTATTGTTCTAGTATTGTTAAATTGGTATAATTATCACATTTCATTATTATTATTAATGGTGTCGACAGTGTATGGCTCTGGTGATGATTTTCATTGCATTAATTCATGGTGTCGAGCAGTGTAAATGATTTTCGTTACATTATTATTATTAATGGGAAGCAGTGAATGGCTCATCTTAAATGTTTTTATAAATTTGGTAGAACATGATATATAAACTGCATTTTGTGTTAGGTGTGTCATTATTTTGAGATGGTCTTTGTGGGTAGGTCAGATTTTGACTGCTGCTGTTAATTTTATTTAAATCAAACCTGGAACCTTTGTAGAATGTATTTTTTGATGTGATAAAT
Organism: Macrobrachium rosenbergii; assembly: GCF_040412425.1. Lineage (NCBI taxonomy): Eukaryota > Metazoa > Arthropoda > Malacostraca > Decapoda > Palaemonidae > Macrobrachium > Macrobrachium rosenbergii. The sequence continues at coordinate 4,415,234 of NC_089789.1, read as the reverse complement.
TAGTTTAAGGTAAAGTCTTATGTCCTCCTTTGTCTGCCTAATTTCTGCAGTTTCCAGTCCTGTAACTGATTTGAACCTCCTGAACCAAAAGTGGTTCATAACAGGTTAAAATCACAGTAATGGAAATGTTCACTAGAATTAGGATAAATGAATAATGGAAGCCATGAGCAAACAATAGCTATAGAAAATTAGAAAATCGTTTCAACGCAGACAAATTAAAATTAAAAAGATAGCAAAAAAATAAATTTAAAATCGATTACAAAAATAGAGACAAAAGCTTCATCTCTTGAACTAAAGGGAATCATTATTTTATCGAGATTAAAAGTTGCGTAAAAGTAACATAATGAATAAAAATGTGAAATAAAAATATATAAGACTAAAACTAAAGGGAAATACTATTACGTCATAAAATGCACACCAGAATGGATAAGACTAAAACTAAAGAACAGAGATACTCATTGTGATAAGTTATAGGTGTTTTGTCAACATCAGCCACTATAATTATTGTTCATTTAAAAAAATCCAGTTATATCAGTAAATGGTATTATTGACGCAAGTTGAAAAATGAAAACCAAGACTTTCGAACACCTGAACGGTGCTCCTCATTCATTGTCTGAACACTGATGATGAACACCGTTCAGATGCTTGAAGATTTTTGCTGTCAGATTTGAACTTTTGTCATCAATACAATTTGCTGATATAGAGGGAATTTTTATAAAAAACAATTTAGTCACAACACTGTATGCTTTATTTTTAGAGAAATGCGACGATTTTAAAACAGATTATTTACATTCTAGAAACTGAGACAAGCAATAAAAAAAGAGAGTCGAGGTCGCATAGCCAAGGAGTGGGAAAGACCACAGGCTGAAATACTGGAAAATGAAAAAGACAAAGGCACTTTGTCAAGGCATTTGCTACCTGAGTACAAAGACAAACCTGCAGGAATGAACATTTTTCAAAAACTGAGAATATTCGTTAAGCAAAGCATCTTCAAGTATCTTCTGTTGGCTACTTGAAATTATGAGGAAACGGACAGATATACGAGAAATTGTGATAGATAGTACAACACATATGTTCTCACTATAACACTTACATAAGCAACGGCATCAAAGACGAATAAAAAAAAATAAATGAAATAATGGGAAAGAAAACTGGTTTAGAGTAGGAGTTATGCTCATAAAACGAACATATTTATAAAACGACTGATTATGATGAAGACAAGAAAATGGAAACATTAGTCCCATATAGATAACCATCAGTAGATCAAACGGCGTTCAGCATCGGAATAGGCAGTGGTTCTCAAATTTTTTGGTATTGTTAACCCCCCCCCCCCGGCAGTGGTGTGATAGTTCACCATTACCCCATTCCTCTTCAGTTATGTGAAGTTATAAAATAAAGTAAAGAAAAATATCGGAATGCTTAATTTCTAAAGCATTTCATATGTAAGAAATTAATTTTACTTTTACTCAAGTCTTCAGAAATAAAGAATTTAGATTTTAGACATTATGAATTTGACAAAAAAATAAAATAAAAACATTGTACCTTTTTATGTATTTTACTCCAAAGAAAGTGCCTCTTACTTTTAGAAACAGCCTCATTACCCCACAGGCTTCATTATCCCAAGTTTGAGAACCACTGGAGTAGAGGCTAATTGATTCATTAATTGATGAAATAAAAAAAAATATCCATACTAGGACTTTAAACTTAAGGAGAGATGAGGGACAAATATCCTAAGTAAACCCACGTCAAGATCTGGTCATAAGTAGAATAAGTCAAAAGTGACAGTAAAAAGTATCTGGTGAAAAATTCTAGAAGTAGGGTTATTGTGACCCTTTATATTAGCAAAAATCGATTGTTTCAGCATAAATGTACAAAAGTGGGAACTATAATATAAAGAAAATTTCCAACAAAAACTCTTCAAACAACAAAAAACTTTATCTGAAAAACCATCTTCGGATAATGTAATAGTTCCCTTAACTCAACATTTGAATCAAATGAATAAAGGTTTGTTCAAATAATTATTCCTAAACTTTTACCATTTTCCCCAGCAAAGAATTTACGTCATTGTCATACAACATTCACGGTTTATGGACTAAATGCACCACTGCCTCAGTGCACCAATAATAGTTTGAATGCACCATGTATCATGGTCCGAATACACCGAGTATCTGGTCCCAGTGCACCACTTCCTAATTAAAGTGCATCTTTCCTTGTGGTCTCAATGCACTAACTTAATTCACAGAGCACTTGCTCTTTCGGGAACTACATAGGTGTCTATATTCACTGTGCAGGATTATTTTCCTTGATATAGTGAATCATTTACAAGGTCTGAATGCAGTAAGAATATTAAAAACCAACAAATACATTGTGATATGAGAAGAAGATTAAAACTAACCAATTAAAATGCATTATTCCTTATGGTTCCAGTGCACCAACTTAATTCACTTAACACCTGTTCTTTGGGTGACTCTATAGATAATTATATATATTTTTACGTTTTTCCTGGCGATTTAGTTTGAAATATTCTCTGTGAGACAGGTAACAACAATTTTAGGTAATTTAGCCTTGTGATTCTGACTTCGTGGGTCCAGGAAAACGTAAAAGAGGAAAACAAAGGGGAATTTCATATGAGCGTAGGGCTCTTGTTACTGAGGGAAATATTACATAAAACACGTGGGCAAATTTAAAGGAGTGTATTTACATAAATGACTTTAGTACGGGAAAGAGGAATCGCAATAGATTATTGATCCTGAAGGGATTCCTGCCGGATAAATGAAACTGGGGGATTCCAGACACAGTCCAAGAAGCTTCCACGAAATAGGGTCCCTCTGAAATGAGAGATATGCACATTATACACCAGTAATGAAAACAGACAAAAGAATAATGAATTCGAAGCTGCACTGAGGGTGCCAAAGGGCTTCGATGAATTAATAAAGACTTAGTACTGCCATGCTAGATGCGCACGGACATTAGACAAGAGATTCGTTGATTAATGGCTCACTTCAAGTAAATGTTTCGAGGAAAAGCGTGACTGAATGGAGGTTTCCAGGGCACATTACCGTAAGACAGGTGTGGTTCCAACGTAGAAAATTGGTCATGGATGACTTGCGATTTCCGAGGGCGAGTTCTTCCACGTGTTAGGATGCAAGGGCACGGCGATGGGGACTTCTCGAAGAAGGGGCAATGCGTGGGAATTACACGAAGGCCGGGCAATGGCATGTGGGGCATCCGGCAGGTCAACGGTGGAAAGCGAAACGTGGCTTGCGGTCGAAGGGCACGAGGAGAAAGTATACTTTGAAAAGGGCCACGTGGTTAGCTAAGGACACTGCCAACCAGGTGGCTTGGTCCTTCTTCACTCCCTGTCGTCCACCCTCGCATGTGAGGAGGAGGCCTCGTGTTTTCTGCTTTTATCTCCTCCCTATGGGGCAGGGGCACTTCCAACATATAGGGTGTTGAATCATCTTCAGCTGATGCCCGCAGGAGTTTTGCCTGTAAGAAAACTGCCAGACAGAGATCACCTTGCCTCGAAGAAAGATCTGCCTAAAGGAGTGGCCTTAATCTTTTTAAACCCTTGTATTCTGACCATGCGAAGTCGATAGACAGATGGTCTATCGATCGAGCGGCTTGCAAAAATGAAGACAACAAAACAAATAACAAAAAAAAAAAGGGAGGCAATTTGCTAGCGAGTTCTTGCTAATCATAATACCTCCATATACAAGATGATGTACACACCTTCTTCGGGTGTGTACATTGATATACAAGAATGAACGGCAAATGCTTTACGTTACTCTACATTCTGCCTTGCAATGAGCTTTACTCCTAAGGAATTTATGAAACTGTGACATTACTTCTAATAACACATTGGGACAACTTTCTTCAACAGGACGCAAGGTAATTTAAACACTTGCAAAAGAGTAATTACTTTAGATTTGGTTTCCCATTGGTAACTTTATAAAGTGACTCGAACAATGTGAATTAATTAAAATTATAAGACCAAGAATATGAGGCTATGGCAAACAAATGAAAAGAAAAGTTATTGTTCAAGAATTAAAATACACGGTTACTTAATTTTAGATAAAATGCATGCGGTTAGTACAGTCTGCCTTGAAGAGGCTGTATAAATGAAAAAAGTGCATTTATTTTTGTAAATAACATCCCCTTTTACGATATTGTAATGACTATACATATCCACTGGTAATTTATCTAATTATCTTCAACGTGCTTTGATTTAGCCAGCCCGCACACGGATTTTGACAGTCATATGCGGGCAATAGTATTCATGAGCTTTAATTCGCTAGCCTTAAACTACACTAATTTTATCGTCCACTGCCCACACTGAGTACTCAATGGTATGACAGGGGTGAGCAGACAAAAGATGTGGGGTCTAGGACAAACAGAGTTCTTGGAAGGAAGGGAAGGGGAAAAAAGGAATAATAATAACAAAAAGGAAAATTAACAAGATGTTACGAATGAAAACGTGACCGCATATGAAAGGCGGAACACATCTCTCAGAGCTTACGAAAGGGGCATTTAAATCACAAGGGCAAGAGTCTATGACTCAAAGATTCATTAAAATAAAGATAAATAAATGACTAAAAAGAGAGTAAAATGATATTGGCAGAAGAGCTAAGGTAAAAGGAGTAGGGTTTTATGGTGTTAGGCGGGAATTTCTCGTCCGTCGCCTATAAATTACGGCCGGACTATCACTTCAGTCCCAGGGCGAGAAAAATGCACCGAAGGGCGCGACTCCTTCAGGGAGAGCTGACACGCACGCCACGGTGCCAAGGTATGGGCGCAAGGGTGTGCCACTTCTCACTCTGTTATTCTCAATGATTTATACATTGCGTGGGGAATGGTATCCCGTACTTAATTGCCTCTTGTGGTGATAATTTAAGGAAAGATTAATAGAGGATAATAAGAGATAGAGGTTCCTTGAATTATAGGAAGGCAGGGAGACTTGCCACCACCATCTGACCGGTGGGCTACGCCCCCTGGAGTAGAAGTATTGGTTCCGAACCGCTTGAGGTTGTCTTGCCCACAGATGGAATTTTGGGCACTAGTAAGGCCCCGGGGTGTTACTCTGAATGCTGTCTAGATAAGACATCGGCTATTTTGTTATCCATGCCTTTGATGTGCTCGATTTTTCCAGTTATAGTCCTGGAGATCGAGGCACCACCTCATTAAGCGTTTGTTCTGGTTCCTAAAGGTAGTCAAGTACTGTAGGGGTTATGATAATCCATATATACCATCAGCGGGAAGGTGTGGTCAGCGTGGGCATGACTCGAAGTGCTTCATCGCCAGCACCATTCCTATGTAATTCCTTCTCGATCGTGCTATACCGCATTTCAGCTGGCTTCAATTTCTTTGTGTAATATGCCACTGGATGCCTAACTCCCTCCTTCTCTTGGAACATAACTGCTCCGATACCGATGTCGCTGGCATCTACGGTTAATGGCAAAAAGGCCGTTCGTCAGTCGGGGTGTGTAGGACCGGCTTTGTCATGTCGTATGGCTTTTAAATTATCGTACGCCCTTTTGCATTCCTCCGAGCACCTGAAGGGCTGCTTTCCCTGAAAGAGGTTTGTGATGTGGCAGCGATCCGCGAAGTTTGGGATGAACCTGTGGAAGTACTGTATCGTCCCGAGGAAGTTGGGCGTCCCGTTTTGTTCTCGGGCAAGCCATATTCATGATGGCTTCTATATTCGCCTCCTTTGGTGCTAACCAACTGCCATTCCTACCTGATGGCCCAAGTATGTAATCTCCTGACACCGAATTGGCACTTTTTCAGATTTATCACCAAATTTGCTTCTCCCAGGGCAAAAAAATTTGTTCTAGGATTGCTAGGTGCTCTTCCCAGGTGCTGGCGTATGTAACGATGTCATCCAAGGTACATACGCAGTTTTATGCCCGCCAGTACCTTGTTCATCAAACGTTGGAAGCAGCTGGGAGCATTTTTCAACCCGAATGGCATCACCTGGCACTGAACTGGTAAATTGGGAGTTATGAACGCTGTCCGAGGCTACATGACTCTCGGACAAAAGGACTGATTAATAGCCTCTTCTCCAGATCAATTTTGCTTAGGTAGGGGCACTCCCTAGGCTGTCTAAGCAACCAGTCAGTCGATCTGGGGAAGGGGGTGGCTCTGACTCCGTCGTTCATTTAACTTTCTGTAGTCGACTGCAAGTCGATCTCCACCGCCCTCCCAGTAGGTACTACCGATTCACTTAAGGTAGATTCTTGAGCATGAGACGTTTGTTTGGCGGCCTCTGATTGGCTGGTACTGGGAGGAATGCAGCTAAGCTCACTCTTTCATTTTAATGTCTGTAGCTCAGAAAACTTGAAATATTTTTATATTTCTTCATTTATCTCACGTTTACAAAGATAGAAGTTTTGGTCATACCATAGGATTCGGTATTAATTGTACAACTAAACCGTGATTTCCTGAAATCAGTAAGATAAAACACAAAGGAATTACAACGAGTAAAAGTGAAGAGAAGCATTTCATTCTTTATACCTGTTTTTACATATCGTCGGATTTTGCATCATTCATGCGATCAAGATAAAATAAAACTTGTGTTTCCATACAATAAATTCATGGCTGAATACGCTGGTGCTTTCAGATTTTAGATGGGGTGTGATATGTGAAGAGAAAATGAAGAATATGTCGTATTATGTTGCATCCGTACTTTGACTCAGTTTGAATAGTGCCGAGATTACGGTGGTCTGCAAGAGATGAAATGACAGCGTTGAGGCACCGTTGACAGTTGCCAATTAGTGATATGAGAAGTTTTGCAGTTTCGACAATATTTACCGTATTATTATGTCATTACATTTTCTTGTACATAAAATGCATAGAATTCACATTATGACTGCTGAACACTCTCACTCCAATATCATATATGTCCGTGTGTCTGAACATATCTGAGTAAGTGTAATTCCGTAAATGTTCCCACACCCCAACATCACTATATAGCATTATGTAGGATAATGAGACGAATCAGAAGACTTTTATAGCTTTATATATTTAAACAAAAGAATGGAAATTCATACTGATGTATTATGTCATAAAACAAAATAAAATCATATACAGTAGGCTTACATTGACAGTGTCATTAGGGCTATCTATATGAACAAAAGAAAAGAAAGTCTTACATATTTTGTTACGTCATTACCATTATTTAAAAAAAAATTAATGGAAAATCATACATATAGTCATGTCATTACCTATTGAAACAAAAGAATGAAAAATTATACAGATACATTATTATTCCCTTGTCTATTGAAACCAAATTAAAGGAAATTACAAACAGATATACATTGTTATGCCATTATATATTCAAACAAAAAAGGAAACTCATGAATATACTGTAGTTACGCAATTACCTATTTAAGAATATTAAAATTATATAGATACACTGTTTTGTCAACACCTTTTTCATGACAAAATGGAAACTCATAGAGATATATCACTGTCAGTGTCATCATCATCTCTAATATCAATATCATCACTGTCACTTTCGTCATCTCCCAATGTCAATAACGAAACTTTCAAACATATGCTCTCTAGCAACATCTTTACTCCTATACTCATCTTCTAATTTCTTGACATGGTGAAAACATTTCCTCCAGTCTTCTGTTGTAAACTTTGTCTATCGCCAGTCTCGAAGCTGCTCAACAGTTTTCAGAGATTGATTTAAATTAGAGTTGTTTTTCCTGACATCTCCTTTATTTGAGCCCAGATAAGTTCTATGGGGTTAAACTGACAATAATATGGTGGCAGTCTGAGCACATCATGACCATTTGCACAATATATCTTGTCCTCACATACCTCTGTTTTTCTTTGTGACACTTTAGCAAGCTGTAGCAATTTTGGCTTTGATGCTGATGGGTCATGGGTGATGTTATTGGAAGAGAGCCATTCTATGACTTCACTTTTTCTGTTGCTGATTGTCGGCACTTTATTTTCTATTTTGCTGTGGTAGGAAGCATTGTCCATTATGATGAGATTCTATCTTCTATATTAGGCAATAGTTGTTCCTTAAACCACTTTAAAAAATCTTTCATGGTCCATGGAATCATGGTAGTCCCCTTTGGCACCATTTTTGACCGAAACAACAATAGCGCATCTTTTGAACATAAACTCCCTTCTCACTCCCAGCATGCAACACAATAAATCTTGACCCTATTTCCAGTTTTAAGTTTGGGTCCTATTTTGCCTTCACCCGTTGTCCAGCACTGATTTACATTCATTTTGGTTTATCCAAGTCTCATCCAGGAATACTTCAGGTTTACGTTCAGATGGACTACAATTCCTATTCTTTCAATGAACCCGTAGGTATTCAGTTCTCGCTGCCACTATATCATCACGTTCCATTAAAATAGCCCTTCCACTCATCACTTTTTTTTTGCCCGGAATCCAAGCCCTATATACTATTTTCCATAATGTTGTTCTTCCACCATTAAACTTTACTGGGCTTTTATTCAGTTTTTCCAGCAGGGCATCTAACGTTATAGCTATCTCCTCTCGTAAAAATATATAAAATCTCATTTAATACAGTAATTTTCAAAACTATCCACCTTGTCCTTCACTCGAATCCTCTTCCTGCAGGCTGTACAGGTGAAGAGAAGGGGGCCGTCTTGCCGCACAGATGACTGTCGCTTGATTTTTTCACTGTGTTGGCTGGTACTCCTGTAGCTTTGGCGGTCTTCTCAAAAACTTCATTTCTTGAGTCTGCTGTTCTTACTGTGAGCTGAAGTAACGATGAACATTCATGATAATGTTGAGCTTGACTTGCAAATCTGGAAACAGTGATGACAAATGGTGTTTTATTCATCTCGAGACATCTGCTGAATTGCTTAATAACAGCCTGAAAAGAAAAAATAATCGTTCTTAGTTCTTTGTTGTTTATTACTCCACTGAGATCATTATTTCATATCACTCAAATTAGTCTCTGATATCTCTTTCGTGTTAAAATATGTTAATATAAGAATATTAGAAACAATATGCTGAAACCAACCCGATTAAAGCTTAGGATGAAGTGAAGAAGAGCTTAGTCTGTCCGTAGATTTCAGATTCTTCCTGAACTAAATATCCGCCTCCAGTCCCGGGCAAAATTTAGATCTCCAACGATACCAGATGCATCCATTTGATTTTTTCATTTTTTCCTTATCAGATATGTCCATAGTCCATACGGACATATATGATATTGGAATGAAAGGTTCGACATTCATAATGGGGATTTATGCATTTATGTACAGAAAATGTATAATTACATAATAATGCGGTAAATATTGTTTGAAACTGCAAACTTCTCATATCGTTAATTGGCAACTGTCAACGGCACCTGGGGACACTTGCTGAGAAGACCAACGACGGCCAAAGGTATCTCGCAGTCTGCAGATCACCGTCTCTCGGCACTATTCAAACTGAGTCAAGCACGGATGCAACATAATACGACATATTCTTCATTTTCTCTTCACATATCACACGCATCTAAAATCTGAAAGCACCAGCGTATTCAGAGTGAATTTATTGTATGGCAACACAAGTTTTATTTTATCTTGATCGCATGAATGATGCAAAATCCGACGATATGTAAAAACAGGTATAAAGAATGAAATGCTTTGTTTCACTTTTACTCGTTGTAATTCCTTTGTGTTTTATCTTACTGATTTCAGGAAATCACGGTTTAGTTGTACAATTAATACCGAATCCTATGGTATGACCAAAACTTTTTCTATCTTGTGTAAAACGTGAGATAAATGAAGAAATATAAAATATTTCAAGTTTTCTGAGCTACAGACATTAAAATGAAAGAGTGAGCAAGCTGCATTCCTCCCAGTACCAGCCAATCAGAGGCCGTCAAACTAACGTCTCATAGGCTCAAGAATCTACCTTAAGTGAATCGGCTATAGTACTACTGGCGAGGCCCAGGGGCTATGGCTTTGTTCTATAAGGCCGAGGTCGAGCTGGAGTTGGACCTGTTCCTCGATCCTACAGGCCTTATCCGGTTAACCCAGTAGTACCCTGGGCTATGGGTTTCACACCTCCTTTGATATTTATGGAGTGCTGTATTGCGCGTGCACCCAAGGGTGTCTTGACGACCAGCGAATTTCTGTTTAATAACCGGCGGATATCTTCCCCTGTGGGCGGCAGCGAGACCTCGGGTTATGACTTCCAGACTCTCGAGGATCTCCAGTTAGTGGTGGGCTGATACGCTTAATGGCAGCGCCAACTACTGCCTTGGGGTTAGAGGCACCATCTTCAGGTGTCTCCTCGCCATGGGTCCAGTACGGTTTCAGAAGATTTATATGGAGCCACTTGGCCCTTCTTTTCCCACAATCCACTAGGTAGTTCAGATCCCCGCGCCTTCCCAAGATTTTGTGGGGGCCGGAGAAGTGGGTTTCGAGGGGCCTCGTGGCACCCGTTCGAGCACTAAGACCTGGTCTCCCGTCTCTCAAAGAGCGGGAACGGGCGGCCTTGTCAAATTTCATCTTCACCCATTCTTGGGTGGCGGCTTCTGGGCCTGGGCTAAAAGCTGCTCGAAGTTTTTTTGTGGATGGTCGGGAATTCTGCCGCCCAACCCGCGTCGTGGGGTCCACCCAGGCGTCTATAATATTCGAGTTGGGCCCGTGTGGAATGAGAGTATAATAGCTCGAGAAGGGGCTATACCCGGTGGTTTCGGAGGAGCGTGGCGGCTGCAAAAGGCGTGCGGAAGGTTATCCTCCACGAACCACCTCCTCGTGCTCCAACTTCGTTAGTGTAGTGGAGAGTGACTGGTGGAATTGCTCGATGATTCCTTGACTCTCGGGGTGATAGGGCGTGGAGTGGAAATGCCTAATTCCGTGGCTGGCCATGCCGTCACGGAATTCCTTCGACATAAAAGTGTTGACCCTGATCGGTTTGTATTGTGGCAGGAACCCAAATCTGCAGAAGAATTTTACCAGAGCCTTTACAGCATTTTTTGAACTTTCGCTCCTGACCGGAATTGCCTCTGGGTATCGCGTGAAGTGGTCGATGATGGTAAGGCAGTGGGCGTTCCCTGATTTACTTTTCATCCGCCCTGCGGGAGTGAAATAGTCAATGACGACGTCCCTGAAGGAAACGCCGTCGGAGGATATTCTAATGGGGGCCCGGGGACCACCTCGTTAGGGTTGCCTGCCACCTGGCAGGTAGGGCAGGAGGCAACGAATTGCTTCACGCTTTTCCGGATGCCCGGCCAGTAGAACTTGCTCTCAACGGCACGGGCGGTGCGAGCGACACCAAAGTGCCCACTGATGCCGTCATGGGCCAAACTTAGCACATCCTTCTGCAGAGTCTGGGGAACTACCACGTGTTTATGGCGCACCTGGGAAGGCTCGCTCGCCCCCGGGTTACCTTGCACAAGAGATCGTCTTTCAGCAGGAAGGCGTCCTTCATCAAGTCAGGGAGGGCATCCTCGCTGGTGGCGGCCTCACTGCGGAGGCAGTTGGTTGAGGCATCTGCCTTTTGCTCCTCAATTAGCCTCTCCCTTGCGAGGGAGGGCAGGGAAGCGGTGGCTCCAGTAATGAGGAGAGGCGGGGGCCGGAACAGTTTCGGCTTCCTGAGGGGCAGGGAGCGGCTCCTGGAGCCACGGGATCGAGCCTTCCAGAGACACCCAGGGGAAGCAGATCCTCCTGCTGTCCAAGGGGGCAGTGGGGCAACCGTGGGCTCGGAAGGCTTTAGGCAGAGGAGTGGGATGCAGGGATCCCTCCATTGGATAAGATCTTGTCCCAGAAGGAGGGGCTTCCCCGTGGTGGGCATCTCGGCCACACCAAAAATGTGTTCCCTCTCTCGAGAGTCATCGCGGGTGGTGACCCTTAAGCGGACCGTCGGGAGGTCCTTCCTATCCCCATTCACCCAGAGGATCGTCATCTGTTCGTCTTCCCCGAATGACAGCTCCAGGGGACTTCTCTCCGCACACTTAGGCTGACCTCCAACCCTGTGTCTATTATGTTGTCCGGGTTCCCGGGAGGACACGTTTAGGCCCAATCAAGCGGGCTGTTTAGGTGCCTACTGCCTTCGGCTGGTTGTGACGAGGGCAAAGCTTGTAGGTGGAAGAGAAATGTCCCTTTTACAGCAATCGGCATGTCTCATGGTGGGAAATCCCGCCAAGGCGGCGCCCGCTGCAGGCGGCGATCGGGCGCAGTAGCAGGAGGCGGCGCTGTGATGCCTTCGGGAACGGATGAGAGGAGCCTTGGGCCCGGAATTCGCACTGTTCAGTTGAGTGCCCTGTCCTTTTTGCAATAATGGCAAGTCAGGGGCTTGCCTGAGTTCCCAACCTTAGGGGAATTTGTTCCTCCAAGGAGGGATAGGGGATTTATCTTCCGCCCCATGGATCCTTCTTGAGGGTGGTGAGTTTCCCACATGTCTGCTATTCGGCAACACTCGGTGAGTGTTGCTGGGGCTTTTTCCACTATATGAGTGGCGAGGGCAGGGGGGCGTAGCGCAGGAAATGCTCGAATTTAAACCGCTCGAGTACCTCGGCGGTGCTTGTGGCTCCTTCGAATCGAGCCATTTTGTTAACGCCGCTCGAATGGTACGCCCAGTCGGACCAAGTCTGGCCTGCTTCTCTGGGCTGCCCTCTCCAACGTCTCCTCCACCGCTTGGGGGTAATCTCGTACGCCTTCGTAACTGCTTGGCGTACGGCTTCCCAGTTTCCCCTATCTTCTGCTGAAAGGGTGTGGTAGGCAACGAGGGCCTTTCCATCCAGGAATTTAGTGAGAACAAGGGAGAGTTCCGCGGGGAGAGATCGCAGCACTCCAGGACTCGTTCGGCCCTTTCAAGCCATACTGGTTCGACTCTGTCCATTTTGGCATGAATGAGTGAGCTTGGCTGAGGGCACTCATTCCCGCTGCAGGGGCGGGGGTGGCATGCTGTCGTTCTAGCATCTGGAGCTCATGGGCGCGCTCTCTCTCTCTCTCTCTCCTGCTCTAGATCCGCTCTCTTTCCTCAATTCTTTCTCTCTCTCTCTCCCTCACGCTCTTTTTCCTCCTCTCGTTGCTCTTGGGCAATTCTTTCTCTCTCTCTGCTCGTTCTCAATCCTCTCTCCTGCTCTTGGGCAATTCTTTCTCTCTCTCTCCTCACGTTCTCTTCTCTCTCTCTCCTTGCTCTTGGGCAATTCTTTCTCTCTCTCTCTCTCAGACGTTCTCTCTCCTTCTGTCCTGCTCTTGGGCAATTCTTTCTTTCTCTCTCTCTCTCTCTCACGTTCTTTTCTCCTGTTTTTTCTCCTCTCGTTTCTCTTGGACAATTCTTTCTCTCTCTCCTCTTCTCTCTCCTTCTCTTCCCGTTCTCTTTGCTCTCTCCGCCTTGGCATCGTCCACTCGCTCTTGAACCCATTCTCTCAGATCTTGCCCCGATAGTCCCATGTCCTTCCCAGCGGACAGGTAGAATTTGAAATCCTCGTTTTGTTGGGCTCTGGTATTAGCCATCTTGAAATAATGGTTATATGGTAGGTCTGAAAAGACTCAGGTTGTCTGAAAAGACTCAATTGCAGGAATCTGAAACACTCAATTGTTCAGACTGCAGGAGAATGGATCTGTCTGAATAAGACAGTTGATTAGTAAGTCTGAGGAGACTTTTGTTAAAATTTGATATGTCTTGGAAAGACGTGGTTGTTCTTGGCGAACGAATTTTTAATATGTGTCTCGGAAGACGTAGTTGGATTTTGTCACGCTCGGACTTGGCCGGCTGTAGCGTGAAGTTAAGGAGTTGTTCTAACGAACTAGAATGATCAGTCCCGTAAGGGCTTAGATGTGTGTGAACTACACTATATAATGTCTCAAAAGGACTTAATTTTGGGTTCCTGCAGGAATGAGAAATTCTCGCCACGTGCGATGTAGAACTTTTTGAGTCTCTGAGGACTTGAATTTGGAGAAATTCTGCCACGTGCGACGTAGAATTTTAGTATGAGTCTCTGAGGACTTGGAATTTGGAGAAATTCTCCCAAGTGCGACGTAGAATTTTAGTAGAGTCTCTGAGGACTGGGAATTTGGAGAATTCTCGCCACGTGCGACATAGAATTTTAGGAGTCTTAGGAGTCTCTGAGGACTTGGAATTTGGGGAAATTCTCACCACGTGCAACGTAGAATTTTAGTATGAGTCTCTGAGGACTGGGAATTTGGAGAAATTCTCGCCACTTGCAATGTAGAATTTTAGGAGTCTCTGAGGCCTGGAGCCTGCACCAGCATTGTCTGGTGCTCCTGAACTTGAAATTTCCTTAACAAAGACACCATCAAAAGTGCCCAATGCCCATGTTATTGGGGAGGCTGTACCATCTGTGGCAGGTTCGTCCTCCATGGAAGCAGCACCATCATTGACTTTAAGATGGAAGGCAGCCATAAATCATCACTCTCCTTCTGGGAAAAGCAGGAGCAAGGCAATATAAAGTTGAAGCACTTAAAAGGGGCTCCAGTTTAATGGCCTCAAAATATAAGTAAAATTAATTATTTTTCTCCCATGGAACTGTCAGGGATTAAGAAGTAAATGGGAAGAACTAAGGTTGCTCATATCAGAAGTGTTCCTTGTATGTATAACTTTGCAGGAGACTATGATTGGTGATGATATGTGTCCAAGACGAGAGTATACAGCCTATCATTCTCCTTATAACATAAATATAGGAAGCTATGGGGTGTAATTTTATATATTTGTAATGACACCCCACAAAATCTTATAAGTATCCAGTGTACACTGCAAGTGATAGCTGTGCAGATCCATTTGCAAAGAAAATGTACCACCTAGTGAAGTCTTCCCCACTAATGAATTCAAGTCCCTTTGTAAGGGCGTCAAAACCGCTCTGTTCCTTTTTGTGTTTTGCCTCTACATCGGCTTTAATCATTTCGTATTTGTCACTTGTTATTGTTTCAGATTCTTTATGTATCTCATTATATGATCATTCTACGGCCTATTCACCGATATATATATATATCTACCTTGTACATGTTCTGTAATGCACTGTATATGTAATTTTATGTCTTTCAACAAACACAATTCTGTATGGACGCAGCGGGGGCCACAGGCTCGCCCCGCTACCACTCCATCCGCTCAATATAAGTACTCAGAGCAACACAAAGGATCAGTCAATTTCTGACCTTTCTTGAACCTCACACTGGTGACCCCGGGAAGTGACAGATAGCACGGTTTTGGTCCAGCCATTAACGGACTAACTACGGCCGCAGCTTACTGTCAGAGAGCCTTTAACGCACTACTAAACATGGTGGCAAGTTTAGGCCCCTGATAGCTCCTCTTCCTGGTGGAAACTGCGCATTAACGGACTAAATACGGCACACCCAAATAGTGGAATCGTTTTGGCACTACAATCAGCAATCTATTAATGGACTCAACACGACGCATTTTTCCTATGTTTGCATGAGCAGCAAAGGTGGCAGAAGATGAAATTCACTGTGAATGCGTGAGCATTGGCTGTACACCTCTCTCGCCGGCAAAAGCGGACGCAGTCAAACTTCCTCAGTTTTCGTGCAAGAACACGGCATCATGGTTCCTGCGCGCAGAGGTACACTTCTGCATGGCGCGCATAGCAGATGATGCAAGCAAACTGATCTTACTTCATGGCAGCGCCATGTAAAGGTGTTCAACAGGATATCCCCCTGGCTCGACACACACGCAGGCGAAGGCATGTACACGGCATTAAAAGATAAACTAATCAAGACCTACTCAATGCCCGTGATGGAAAGAGCACAGCGAGCACTCGACCTGGCATTCCAGCCCTTCGGAGAAGCATCACCAGAGTTCACGAACCGCAGGGGTCATAACATGCAGAGATTTAGAACAGGGAGGATAAGGAAAATCGATCTGCGGCGATCTTCCTTCGACACCTCCCCGCAGGGAAGCGTGGCGAGCCAGATAAGTGAGACCGCCACGCCTCGACACCGGGACATTAATAGATGTCGCCCGTAGTTACACAAGGTCAGCTCAAGGCTCAGGAACACGCTGCCACCCTTGCAGCCGCTGCCCTGGAAGCCTGCAGCCTGATGGAGAGCAACAATGACGACGACGGAGAAGATCAATGTTGCCTCAAAAAGAAACCGAAAGAGAACAGAGGGAAACCATTTGCGACGTGGTGCTTCTACCACAAGAAATTCGGCGCCAAAGCAAAGCGCTGCAAACACCCCTGTTCCTTTCCAAAAAAACGACGTCAGTGGCCACAAGTAACAGCAGTGGCCTTGAAACCGATCTCTCCCCGACCAGCAGGTTTTTTCATCAAAGATGTAATCTCCAAGCACCGCCTGCTGGTAGACACGGGGGTAATGCAATCTGTCTTCCCGCCAATGAAGGAAGATCTTAAGAAGAAACCTGACTCAACAAACGCCCTCATCACAGCAAACGGGACACCCATCCATACATGTCAGTACAACGACATGGGTCATTCCATCCTGGGCCGTAGATACCACTGGCCTTCATCGCCGGATGTTAGTTCCTGCTGCTGGGCGCAGATTTCCTAGGACACCACGGACTTCTCGTCGACATCGGAAAGGAACAACTACTGGACGCAGGAACTTGCCACTCCACCACAGCTTTCTCGCCACAAAGGACCAGGATGCCCGCCATCTGGCTCCACAGCCTCCAGCAGCTACATGTCCCTCCTACAGGAGTTTCTGGACGTGTTTAAACCGAGCTAAGACAGTCACCAGGGGCTTCAGCAAAGCATGGCATATTCCATCACATCACCATGACAGGCCCACCAACTCATGCGAAGTTCCGGCGCCTGTCCCTAATGAAGCTACAGATGTTAAACGGCTTCGAGATGGAACGATGGGCATCTGCAAAGCACCAAGCCCGTGGGCATCACCCCTCCGCATGGTAAAGAAGGTGGATGACTCGTGGAGGCTGTGCTGAGATTACTGCCGCCTAAATGTAGTGACGACGCCAGACCACTATCCCCTCCTAAACATGCAGGACCTGACAAGTGCAGTCCACGGGGCAAAGATCTTCCCAAAATGGACCTACTCAGATCATATTTCCAAGTCCCTCTACACCCCGACAACATCCCAAAGACTGCCATAACAATGCCCTTTGGGACCTATACATTCTTCTATTCAACCTTCAGTCTCAGAAACGCAGGTGCCACATTCCAGCCACTGGATGGACACCATTCGGGGAAATCTGCCCTTCTGCATCTACATGTAGATGACATCCTGATCTTCTCCAGGCTGCCCAAGGAACACCTTCAACACGCCTGGGCAGTCCTAAAACATCTACAGGAGAACAGCCTGGTGGTGAGGTTTGGCAAGTACATCTTCAGGAAGGGAAAAATAGATTTCCTCGGGCACGAGATCTCACCTGCAGGAGTACGTCCGATGGCATCTAAGGTGAAGGCCATAGAGAAGTTCCCAGAACCCCAAAACATCAAGGCCCTGCGGAAGTTTCTGGGGATGATAAATTACTACAGACAATTCATCCCCAACATTGCCCAAATCATGTACTCACTAACATCAGTCCTGGGAAGGAAAGCCAGTTGCGCTTGACCCGTAGTTCCGCAGCAGAAGTCATTCACGAAACGAAGGCGCCTCGCCAGTGCTGTGACTTTGACACACCACAACCCTGCAGCCAACTCAGGTTGGACAACGGACACCAGCAACATTGCCTGCGGTGCAGTACTGGAGCAGGTGGTAAACGCATCCTCAGCCCTTGGTTCTTCAGCCGCAAAGTTCTCACCAGCCGAAACCGGCCATAGCGCCTGGACAGAGAACTGCTGGCTATCTACCAGGCCATAAGGGCACTCTGGCACCTGCTGGAGGGCACCGGAATTCACCATCCTGACGGGACCACAACCCCTGGTACACCCCTTCGCAAAGCAGGAGACGATGGTTGGCAAAACAGTGGCAGCACCTGCAACCGCCATCTCAGAATCTGAAGGCACCATCAAATATGTCACTGGGAAAGAAAAAACCTAGTAGCTGACACCCTGTTGAGAGTAGAAATAAACTCCCTCCAGCTTGGCATCGACTACGAAGACCTGGCGAAGGAGCAAGCAGCAGACCCTGAGACGGCAGCCTATAGAACGTCATGATGGCACTGAAGTGGGAAGACGTGCCCTTAGGAAACTCCAGAACAACGCTCCTCTGTGACACCAGCACAGGCCACCCTCGTCCCCTTGTGCCAGCTTTGAGGAGAAAGAAGGCATTCAACGTGATACACGGTCTCTCCCATCCTTCAGGGCGCACAATGGCGCGCCTTATGACCAACAAGTTCGTCTGGCACAGTATCAACAAGGACGCATGTCACTGGGTGAGGAACTGCATAGTGTGCCAGACGAGCAAAACATCTCGCCACATGGAATCATGGATCTGCGAATTTCCCCAACCAAGTCGGAGCTTCGGCCATACCCACGTCAACGTCGTCGGCCCCCTTCCGCAGTCCAGAGGAGCAAGATACCTCCTGACGACAGTAGACCGCTCCACCCACTACATTCGGCTAAATCCCCTGAGTGATGGAGGCGCTCCATGACGTCTTGTGCAGAGGCCTTCCTCCCAGCTGGATCAGCTGCTTTGGAGTGCCTGATAGCATCACCATGGACAGGGGCCCTGCCTTCCTCTCAGAACTCTGGGTCTCCCTGGCACGCTCTGATGGGCACTTGCCGTACAGCACAACGGCTTGCAGCTCATGGTCTGGCCAAAAACTGAAGAGAACTGGAATGCATAGCTCCCCTGGGTCCTCTTGGGTCTTCACACAGCACCAAAAGCAGATGGCGACACCTCCCCGGCCAAAAAAGTCTAAAGAGAAACATTGGTTGTGCCTGGAGAATTCTTCCTGCTGTCAGCTGGGGGCGGAGATATGCCCCTCCCGAGGTTGAGGGAACTCTCGCCATAGGACCTTCACCGACAGGACCAGCAGATACAACCCACCCACCTTAGACTCCCAGCCGCATCTTTGTCAGGGGTGGTCGCTCATCAGCTGTCCCAACGAGGCCCTACAGGGGGCCCCACAGAGTCATCAGGCGGGCACCTAAAGCATTCCTGCTGGACATCCACGGGCGTGAGGTCTGGGTAACGGCTGACAGGCTAAAACCAGCGTCCCTGTTGGACAACAAAATCAGCGAGGAGACAGGCAGGCGACCCAGAGTTCCCCCTCAGCAAAACTCCACAGGAACAGCTGCCCCCACACCGAAAAGAGGTCCAGGACGGCCCAGGAAACAGCCCGCTCCAGCTCCAGAACCAGAGATCACGCCCACACCCCGCCCGCAGTTCTCGAGAAGTAGGGGCCTACTCCAGTTGCCGCAGCACCTCCGCGATTGAGGTGTCATCCAATACTTTCTCGCATAATTATTGTCTTAGGAGGGGAGTATTGTAAGGGCATCAAAACGCCTCTCCATTGCTTGTGTTTCGCTCTACATTTGTACATTAATCAAGTCGTTATTTGTCACTTGCTATTGTTTCAGACTTTATGTATCTCGTTATATGTATCATCTCATTTATCATCTGCCAATATATATATCTGCCTTGTACATGTTCTGTAAAGCTCTGTATATACATGTATGTCTTTTCAACAAACACACTTGTACGGACACAGTGGGGATCGCAGGTTGCCCGCCACCTTTCCTTCTGCTTTCCGCATTATAAGTACCTGTCGTGAACAATAAAGTATCAGTCTCACTTCTGACCTTTCTTGAACCTCACACCTTACTCAACACCTGCTGGGAGATATAAATAATAGAAACCCCTCTTTGGGGTGATATCATTGCCAGTCGAAGAGGAAATTTCCTCTGTTCCACCACAGAAACTGAAAATACTGGAAGTGGGATTCTGTACATTTTCATGTTCAAATGGGCACATTGTCAGCAATTGACTTAACAGTATGCAGTGATGACTGCCTAATTGACTTCATTTGAAAAGTGATAAATGACAGATTTACCAGCAATTATAGTAATGAATACATCTTCAAATCCTCCATCTTCAGGGTTACTTGAATGAAACATTGGTAAAGCTGACTGGGTAACATTCCAGGAACACAGCTTAATAGATGACTTAACTAATGACTTTCTTTCTGTAGATGATGGTCTTGACTTTTTCAATACAATTATTTTCTTGGCTGATTTTCAATCACTACCTTGGACTTCAGGCATATTTATCGGTTGGCCAGTTCCCTGGTGAACTCCTAAAAGCCTGGAAACTCATAGAACTATGAGGTCAGCTTTCACCAGATATCTCAGACAAAAATGTGTGTATTACCATACTGAATTTCGAAAGGCAAGAGCTCATTGCCCTATGGAAATTAAAAAGGATGAAAGGAATGTTGGACAATTTTCATTTCATAAATTCAAGAACACTTCTGAGTTTAGAATGGAAGAGAGTTAGAAAATATCAGGCAAATTTACTCCTTGTCAATTTCCAGTTATCAAGATCAATGGTTGTAAAGTTGCTGATCAAAGTTAGTTGAAAATGAATTTGCTAATCATTTTGCTAATGTTGCAAAGAAAAAATTTGGCAGACCCTATTCTGCTCAAAGAAGGTTACTGGAACAGGTAGAAACGTATTTTAATACATCAAGGAATTAACAATTCAACGTACCTTTTACTATGAGGGAATTTGAACCAGCCATGAGTAAGTGTAGTGAAGTAGCTCCTGAAGTGGATTACTTGACATAACATTGTCATTGCGGAGGGGCTACGGGGCTAGGAACCATGGCCTGATGCCAGGTGGGGGGAGGGGGGGGTGGAAATTTGGCCTCCCTCTGACCCTCCTCCCAGCCTTGGGCTTTGGTCCTATGTCAACCAATTTTTTGGCTTGGTTTTTTCTTGATCTTTTATTTTATCACTCTTCCTTCTCACTATCTTACCAAAGTTCTTCCTCTGCTCCCCCCTACCCTTTAGGTGTGTGTGTGTGTGTGTCTGTGCTGAGAGGGTAGAAGACCAACTTCGGGTTGGTCTTGATCAGCCTTGTAGATGCCATAAGGCCCAGTGCCCTTGTATTGTCTTTTTTGCCCTTACTCCTTCATGCGAGGCTCTCAAGGAGTGAACTGTATATTTCTCTAGCATATACCCAGGCCCATATGGCCAATAAAGAAAATCAAACAAATTCTTGGCATATGATGCCCCATGCTCCCTTTCCACCAGTTCACCTTTGATGACTACTCTACAACCTTATGAGCCACAGCGTTCTGCCATGAAACAATGGGCCACTACAGCACCTCTTCCTCAAAAAATTTTCTTGAGGCTTCAACTCCTTCCCCTTCTACCCACCTTAAAATGTCCTCCAGTACTCACCCAGCCCTTATGCCAACCCTCTTTGACAGAAGTGGGATAAGTACTTCATCATTCCCCCAACCGCTCCTTACATGAATAGTACATTCTACTTTCAAGTGCCTGCAGAGACAGGTAGGAATGGTAAAATTCTTAACAAGACGTGACCTCTCATGTCTTTATGGTGAACAGAGGCTCAGGCTCAAGTGATATCTACCTTCAACAGTTACACTGGAATAGTGGTGATACCCTCTGAGCAGTGCCCAGTTCACTATGTCAGCTGGAGTGATTGCTCAACAGATCTCCAAGAACTCCTAAGTGACTGCTATGAAGTTCTCCATGTCACATGCTACACTCTTAGGGACAAGAGCAACAGGAAATATACAAAAATTTTGCAAACATCACATTCAAAGGACAAGACATTCACAAGACGTATACATCAGAGGTCAACATTACAAAGTCCAAAAGTATATTCCTCCCCATCATCAGTGCCAAAAGTGCTGGCTGGTGCTTTGGCCACCCAGCCAAATCTTGCAGATCACAAACACTGCCCCGTTTGCAGCTCACCTGACCATGACTGAACAAATTGCCACTCATGAGAGTGGATTTGTGCCAATTATGCTTGCAAACAATGTTTTTTGCTGTGATTGCCCTGTCTTCAAGTTTGAATCAGAGGTTGCTGCCCTCTGCTTCAAGCATGGATTGACCCTGAAAGAAGCTATAGAGGAGGCTTACTGCCTTGGCTTTACCACTGTTACCCTGGCCCAGATCATGACAACAGAAAAGCAGACAAGCAAAACTACTGCCAATATCACCCCACAACCAACCCCTCCCCCATCCTCCTCCTCATCAATTCCCCAGTCCACCACCACCTCTGATACTTCCTTACCCTCATCACTTTCTTTGCCCAAACTGCTGCATACCTCTAAAGCACCATCATCCACCACCTCTTCCCCTCTTCTTGTCCCAAGTGTATCTTTGTCAAACCCTTTTGAGGTGTTAAATTCAGAAACACCTAGTTCTACATCACTATTTTCATGTCCCTCACTCCCAAAGCTTCCTTTCCTTAACACAACCCCCACACAAAGAAATAAATGCCAATTTGGAACAACTCCAAAGGCCAATAACAAATTCTCTCCTTCCAAGTTTTCCCAGTCACCTCCTGTTTGCCGTCCTCCCAAGAGAACCCTTACAGCCAAGACTCCTCCAGAAACCATGAAGGACATTGAGGATTACATAAATCAACCCTTTATCATGATCCCAAACCTAACCTCATCCCCCACCTCCTCCCACACAAAATATGCTACTGTCCATCACGCCACTGCCGAGGTCCACAACCTTCCTTCCCGCTATCCTTCCCCCTACTCCCCTGCCAACTTCCACAGAATCTCCACTTGCCTCACCTTTCCTCCTACCTGTCTTCTTTCCCACCCAACCTTCCACTCAGACCTCTCTATAGAGAAAAAATATCCTTGGCCTTGCTTTACCACCAGGTTGTACCCGCAAGTCTCCCTTCCTATTCCTTCTCACCTTTATGACTTCCCTTCTACAAATGACTCACCTGTTATTCCTGATACTCGCCTATCCCTACTTTATACTGAAGACAGTCCATCCCCATCTAACAGCCGTACCTCAACCATACCGACTACAATATCACATCGAATATCTCATTCCCTTTAATGTCTGTACTCCAGTGGAACATTCGAGGATTCTGATCCCACAGACATGATCTCAGATGTCTCCTCTCACAATAAGAACGTAAAGTAATATGCCTCCAAGAAACCTTCCTTACCCAACCACTGAAACCTATTCCTAACTACCATTTCCATTACTCTCCTCACTCCATTTCTGCTTCTTCTGTTTTAATTCATCACAAAATACCATACTTACCCGTAAGCATCACTACAACCTTTACTTGTCCTTTTACACGAGCCTTCCTACAACGATGGATTGCCATAGTATCAGTCTACCTTTCTCCCTCCTACACTACTGACTCCACTGCCTTTCTAGACTTCCTATCCCAATTACCATCCCCTTTACTTGTTATAGGTGGCTTCAGTTGCTGCCAAACATTATGGGGCAACTCGGTTATCAGTTCTCGTGGATGAGCCCTTGAACACTTTTTAATATCTAATAACCTTTCTATTTTAAACTCAGAACACCTGATACAATTTGAAGCAAAAACACATCTTTCTTGTTGAGAACTACTATCACTATGCTCTCCTGCTCTCCAACTAGACTTTCATTAGTCAGTATTAGACCACCTCATAACTAGCAACCACTTCCCTACCCTTCTTTCCTATGTCCCACTTCCAAATCCTCCACGTTGGCATTTTGATAAAGCTGACTGGTGCTCTTTCTCCATGCTTTCAGACATGTCACTACCTCCTAAATCCTTTTCATGAGCCCTTGACATGTTTACATACTTCACCATAACTGTTCTAAATGCTGCATTCACAGCCACCCCATAGACCACCCGACCTTTCACATCAAAAGGTGTACCCTGGTGGAACAAAGACTGCACCAGAGGTCTATGCATAAAATGCGCTGCTTGGTGTAGCTTCAAACAAAAAAGAAACTCTCCTGGACACCTCACTGACTTTATAATTTTCAAAAGAGCCACAGCCTTATTGAAACGAACAATACATGCTTCTCAAATCACAAGTTGGAAATGCTATGTCTCATCATTAACTTCCTCCCCTATTTCAGCTGTCTGGAGACAAATACATAAAATATCAGGAAAACACCAATCTCACAAAGCCCCAGTACTAAACATAAATAACAATTTAATTGCTGACACAACAGAAATAACCAACACACTAGGCCAATATTTTGGTTACATTAGCACAGGAGAACATCTTCCCTCCCATTTCACAAACATAAAGCTCAAAATAGAAAAGAACTCAATCAACTTTACATTATCTTCCATGGATTCAGCCAATATTCCATTTTCCATCACAGAACTCATATTGGCACTCAAATCTTGTCAGAACACATGTGAAGGCCCTGATGGTATCCACAACTAAATGCTCCGACACCTTTTGTCAAATTCCATAACCTTTCTCCTAAACAGTATCTCCCAAACAGTACCTCAATCACCACTTTTGCTTTACAGTTCACCCATACAGTACCGTACTAGTGGTAAAGTCCTTCGTTTAATTTTTGATTCCTGCCTTACCTGGAAGGAACACATCCTATCAATTAAAAAAAACTGCTCTCCATTATCCTCCTTTAAACTTTATCCCACATTACCTGGGGCGCTGACCGTAAAACACTCCTGCACCCATCTGTAGTCCTCATTCTATCTGTCCTGGATTATGGATGCCATGTGTACTCTTCAGCTTCCCCTTCTCTTCTCGGCTTTCTAGACCCAGTGCACCACTTAGCACTAGGACTGACCCTTGGGGCCTTCTGTTCATCACCAGGAGAAAGCCTCTGTGCTGAATCAGGACTAACATCGTTCACCCGCCGATGTGCTCTCCTCTCTCTTAGATACTATGACAGATTCCACCAACTCTCTGTCCTGAAGCTAACTACACCTGAACCCCTCCTTGCCAAATTTACTAAAAATTCTAACCAACCCGCCCTTACTCTGTCCGTATGAAAACCCTTAACTCTTACTCTTTATCACCATTATTGGAAATCCTTCTTTTCTACATCCACACTTTCCCACCTTGGCTAATCCCCACTCCCTCAAGTCTGTCCGTCTATACTACTCAACTTATCAAAACTTAATACTCCCTCTCCTGTTCAATGTTCTTATTTCGGAGAGCACATTTTGACACATGACGCTTGCACCCTGATCTACACAGATGGCTCCAAGTTCCCTAAAGGAACTGGGGCTGCTGTCCTCTTCCCCACCAAGCATTTCCAACTTTGTACTATTACCACCTGTGGCAAGCATACTTACAGCAGAACTATATGCCATTTTGTTTGCACTAAAACAACTTCTAATCCGTCCCTCATCATCCTTTATTATTTTCACAGACTCAAATTCTCTATCCCTCATCCAATCTATTGACAGCATCTATCCTGTAGTCCATGAAACTCAAGATTGGCTCTTTTGTATTTCAATCCGGAAAAAACTAGCCTGCTTCTGCTGGACCCCGAGCCATGTGGGAATCCTAGGCAATGAGCAAGTGGACTCTTTGGTGCACTCCTCGGCTTTGTTGGGATGCCACCATTTCAAAACCATCCCATATTCAGATTACTTCCCATTCTTCCATAACTACTTACTAAATCACTGGCAGTGTTTCTGGTCCAGTATCTCAAATAACAAGCTCCGCACAGTTAAACCTACCACCATGATTAAACCCATGCCACAAGAATAGATGATGGGACACAGCTCTTGCCCAACTACAAATTGGCAATTCAAACCTCACACTTCCACCTGATGAATGGATCCTCTCCAACCTTATGTCCAGCTAGGCATATCCTTCTTTCCATATCCCATGTAATCCTTTCCTGCCCCGAGCACACAGTCGCATGCAACAGAGCCTTTACCAGCCTAGCCTCTCTTCCCTGTCCACCTCGCCTTCATGATATTCTCACTGAAACAGAACACTTCTCCATAGCATGTATAATCTGCTTCCTTCAACAAATAAATATTCTTCACCTACCAATCAATAATTCTGACCATACTGTATCCATAATCAGCATAACATAGAACCTATGGTCTCTGGGGCCTGGTGCTTGACTGGTGTTAATTCAATTCAATTTAATTCAGTGATTAAGCATACACAAGGAAATACCGGTGTTCATATTAAGCCTTATTAACAGAATTTTCCAAGAAAATATCTTCCCTAAGCTATGGGAAGATATTAAAATTACTGCCATTAGTGAAACCAAGGAAAGACCCTTCCAAGACAGAGAATTATTGTCCCATTGCATTGACATCATGTCTATATAAGATAATGGAAAAAATGTTGAATACATGTTTGATGGGGTACTTAGAACGTGGTAAATATTTGTCGCCTGTTCAGTGTGGTTCTAGAAGTTTGCACTCCACAACTGATGTGTTGGTTCAAATGGAATCTTCAATATGTGAAGCTTCTGCTAACAAACAGCATCACATCACTCTTTTCTTTGATCTTGAGAAGGCATATGATACAACTCTGAGGGTTCTTTAGGAATGTAACCTGAGAGGCAATTTGCCTCTTTTTATCAATTTTTTTTTAAATAGGCTAATTCAGGTTCAGGTTGGAGCAACAATGTTAGATGTATTCAACCAAGGAGTGCCACAAGGAAGTGTTCTAAGTGTAACTTTGTTTGCCTTAGCAGTCAATGTGATATCTTTTGCGGCAATAAGTATGGCAGTGGCTGAACGCCATCTTTAGCTATGCATTGATAGCATAGTCACGGAAAGTGCCCCTTCTGTCGACCACTTTGGTGGGCGGAAGGTAGGGCTGATGGTGGCACGCCTGTCACGATGGCAGTGTCCCAGTCAGATGATTCTGGAGGTAAGGCCTCCCTGGTGGAGGTAGCTAGGCAACAAAGTGACATTGGGGAAGGACATCCTCAGAGGAGGTCTTGTCCCAACAGGAACTCCACTCCGTGCCTGATTTTGCTCACCACGCCAATGTGGTGAGTTTGCATGCCCCAAGGGGTTGTCACCAGAAGCTCAACTGTGGGAGTGGTCTTAGTCTGCTCCTCTATCCAAGACATCTTCCACCTGGTCTATTTGTCTACAGTGGCACTGGCTGGCACTCGGACCCGGTCAATCAGGCCAGTAGATCCAGCAGTATAGTGCCCTGCAGTTCCACAGTCTCTTCAGGGACCCCTTGAATGGGCTGTTTCCCTATGGTGACTGTTGGTGGAGAAAATTGAATAGTTATGGATGGAGAGGAGTCATTGGAGTCCTTTTGAGGGCGCTGCTGGTTAACTCCAGTCAGTTCAGGAGACTCACTCAGTTTCCTTCCTCCAACTAGTGAGTCTTCCTAATGCAAAGGACCGAGGGTTTGTATATCACGTCGGAACAAATCACAATTTTTGAAAGTAAATTGTGTTTTTCCTAACTATACAAACCTGAGGTCCTTTATATTACATATTTTGCCCACCTCATGCCACCCCTCAATCTGAACCTGGACCGAAAGGCAAACTGGAATGTTTACATCCGGGCAGGCGGATATTCCTGCCTACCTGGCGGTAGTTACTGCCTAAAACGTTGCTCAAGAGTTTAACGGGCGTTTCCAGCCTAGGCTGAAAGTAATTCCTAATGTAAAGGACCTCAGGTTTGTACAGTTATGAAAAATACAATTTACTTTCAAAAATTGTGATATTGTAGTTATGGGAACAACTCTAGAGATAAAGAAAATTTCACATTAAGCTCGAATAGTTGAGTAAAGGACTTTGCAATTTTTCTTTCAGTAATGATTAACAAAGTTAATAGCAAAACTAATAAACAGAAACATGACAACAGTAGTATAATAACAATCAACAGAATAAACAATAATAACGCAATCAGCCACAACATTATGTAAATTACAAAAATTCAGACTGGGCAGGCCAGATGACATTCTTGTCTATTATCTCTGGGGTTATATGTATGCTGTAACATTTCTGTGATAATTTTTGTAGGATTCAAATAATTCGTATTGGGGGGAGGTTTGGTACTTTTTCTCAGGTGTGGTATGGCTTTGAGCAGATATTCATTATCGCCCCAACATTAGTGATCAGTTGTCAATTTCAGTCTTTGTATCACAATAAAATAATTGTCATAAATGGAAAAATTTCGCAAGTGCAAAATATATCTATTTTAGTAACCAAGGGTAATTTCCACCCTATAGTGCGCTTTGGGCCCCATATCTCACCTACTGTGGAGGTTGCACCTTGACAAACACTCCCTCACAAAATGCCCACACAAACTCTGTAGCTACTAGGTAGAAGATGCACGCCTGCAGCATGGTGTGGGTCGCAAGTTAAAACTTTTTTTGCTGGGGTGGAAAGAACTCCATTTTACTTAAATAGGGTTAAGATTTTTCTCTGTTTCTGCTGATCAACGTGACTGGAAAGCATTGCCACTTATTTGAATCAAGGTTAAGGGTAAGAAGGCATTTTGAGCACATGTATATATATATATATACATATATATATATATATATATATATATATATGTATATATATATATATATATATATATATATATATATATATATATATATATATATATATATATATATATATATATATATATATATATATATATATATATTATTGTCAGGATTTACATTCCACCCTCCTATTTAGCTGTTATCTAGCTACCTTCTAGGGGAAAAATCATCATCTCAGTTAACTTAGAATTGGCGCCAATATGGCGGAACTCAGTTGTTTTCCACTTATATGGACCAAGGATGCATGCCTTCATAGCCTTCAGGAAATACCTAGGCCTACCGCACAATAGGTCTCCTTCTTTCAACCCACCTAGATTTCCCACCCCCCCCTTTGGGGTAATGTTTTCAAAGTAGGCTCAGGGATGAAATAGACGTTAGGGCATAAACCACTCGGGGGGGGGGGGGAGCTAGCACCTTAAACCTTAGGCTCATTATCTTTAAGACCGCTATTCCTTTGATCTTTTTACTGGCAAAGAATTCGTTTCCAGGTAAAGGCCTATCGCTCTGACGCCACCGCTCGAGAAAGAAAGGACAAACAGACTCGCTCCAGCCACTGGTCCGACCGCATCTCTGTCTCAGGTGACGGCCCAACTTCACGATCGTACACCCGAGACGTGGTCTTTTGGAGCTCAAATATTCGTCTAAAATAGGTAAGCCGAGAGTGAATTTGGCGCCAGTCGCCCCTGTCTCTCTTAACTAAAGTCCTTCCATTTCTCTCATTTACCTGCAAGCTCAATCCCTTCCTTTCCCAAGCTTCCCCCTTGGAGTGATGGCGAGCACGTGTTCCTTGTTTCAAAAGCCCAATCTACCACGATTCCACGTGCATTTGTGTAATACTTTTATGGGGAGATTTCATTTCCCTTTTGTGTGGTGTTAACTCCTGACCTCTCTTACAGGAGTCCGGTCCTGCCCAGTACGTAATCATATGCCATCCACCTGTCGCAACCGTTCCTGATTGCAGCCTGAAAGCTGCAATCCTGTTGCTACAAGTGCATCATCGTGATTAACTGATTCTATTATCCTAGAGCTCACCCCTTTCCAAGAATTGCCATAAGAGACAATTTAATGTAACTTTAACCTAACCGAGGTCTTGTTATAACGGGGATGATTGTACCTTGGCCCCTCCATATTTACATTGCTTATTTGCCAAGTACTGCATTATTGCTCTACTGTATATAATTTATGTGCCTGTCCATTGGTTACAATTTACATTCTGTTTTGACGTCTTACATACTTGCCCAGTCTCTGTAAATAAACCCCTTTCAGTTGTAAAAGAAGTCTAATGTCAAATGGCGACCTGAATTATTTACTTATAAATCCAGGAAAATCTAAGGTGAGTTCCAGTAGCTTTCTTTTTGTTTATAAACTCGGGCCCCCCTTCGTTCTTTGGCAGTACATTATAATAAATTGTTCCAATTCTCTCCCCAACCAAGCCCCCAGTTTATAACAGTGGCGACAAATTACCAGGATCTAGTCACATTAGCGATAATCAGGCATTTTAATTTACTGTAATCATTTCATTATTCACAAAGACACAGAAGCGACTGGAGCAGAGACTTAAGGTGAAAAGGGTATTTGCATGTTTCTAACACTAAGGAAGTAAGAAAAGTGATATTGATATTCTGTCAAAGAAACGAACACATCTGCCGTTAGAATTTACGCAGAACGCAAGCGATAGCGCATAGGTTTTAAGTTAGCGAAACAGAGAGACAGGCGCCTTCAAAATTCCCGGTGTAGAGGCAGAGTGTGATGTTGCCACATAGGAATTAGGGAGCGTTTGGTTAGGGAATATTATTGCATGTGTGAGCTACAACAAGTGGCTGAGAGCTATTTCGGAATAGTTACGGATCCATCAGTAGAAACCCCCACTACCTCCACGATTAATGCAGCGAAGAAGGGCTAAACGCCGACCCGAAAACTGACCAATGAAAATTTGACTCGGCAGAACATCAATCCAGCCTTCCTGCTATAAATGCGCGTCCACCTTTCAATTTCATACATTTTCTCATTAGATGACCACCGTCGAGACGTAAGCGTTAAACAACAAAAGTAGACTATCGTCCCACGTCCTTTGGAAATTTATTCTACAACCTTCCCGCAGATGAGAACACAATAAGATTAGAGAAGACTCCCTGCAAGGTAAATACTATTGAAACAACAGTTTTTTAAATAATAATAATAATAATGTGAGTAATAAAAATCCACAATTATATAGTAAATATATTACTATGTAAAAGAACCAAAGACTTTCGAACACCTGAACGGTGTTCCTCATCAGTGTTCACGTTAAAAATATAATTGTGGATTTTTATTACTCAGATTGTTTTTCACGAAATTGTGAATCTATTAACAACAACAACTATAATAATAATAATAATAATAATAATAATAATAATAATAATAATAATAATAATAATAATAATAATAAAACTCTAGTTTTTATAGTTTTTTTCGATAACCTAAACTATTTAACTGAACCGCAGGAATGAATACTATTCCTCTTCATGAAAGTGTCTCGACACCTCTCCAGTTCTTGCGCGAGCGATGATCATCATGTGCCGCCTTCGGTCACTAAGAGATTTTTGCAGCATTCACAGCTTTACACGGAACCCTGCAGTGACGATAATCACATTCATAAACAGCTCGGTATGGGAAAATTCATACAAAGAAAAATGCTAAATGGCCGTTGGTTTCGTAATGATGTGGTCTGTTAAAAATCTATTATTATTTTATTTCTTCTTCTGTCAAATAATGCCTTATATTTAACCCACAAATATATTCCATAAGTCAATACTATCAGATTCACCGAAGAGTTGTAGGAAATACTTTTTTTTCCGTAAAAACATTTATTCAGGGCCAGTGCAATAACGGTGGGCGAGTGAAAACTCCGACACGATACGATTATTTTGAGAGCCATCATTTCCTCCAAATAGCCGATCTGCAATCGTCATGGCATCGATATTTCACAGGTAGAGATTGCTCGACTTTTTGCGGGTGTTCAGTCTAAATTTGATCTCACCATTTCTCTGGCTCCTCTTCTTTAAAAAAAAAAAAAAGTAAAAAACAAAAACAAAATTAGAATACCTGCAATAGCAGTCCAGTAATTCAGAGCTTCATCTACAATCTATGATTTTATTATTTGAAGAACACCCTCCTATGCATGTTCACTTCGGAAATTATAATATTCACATTCATTTATTCTACGGTTATAAATGTCAAAACACACGTTACTTAGTTTAATTTCCAGTTTCTTTCCTGACTTGTCAATAATGATAGCAGTCACCTAAAGTTATTGTGGTGTGAAATAAGATTGGTGGGTGCTCAGATCGGAGATGAATGATATCACCCACCGAATCAGATATCTGAACCTAGAGTATATCTTCAACAACGTCTTTAACTTTTTCGCTCTGCAAGGACTCAGCTATCCTTCTAGTTTGTATTATGTTACTTGGAATTAGACCTAGGTTAATAATGTCAACCTTTTATAAGTACTTCAGAACTGACCTGCAGTACACATTAGAAAATCAAGTCACGGTTTGGGACAAAATTAGACATCGGTAGGACACCAAAGGCCAATAACTGATAAATATAAACTAACATAGCTCAATGGCGCTATAGCTATACGTCAGCCTGCCGCCACTGTAGTTTACGGGCGATACACAAGTATGGGAAGTGTTCCCGAAATCAACGCTTTATAAGGGCGGACAAACAAGATCCATTCGCCTTTTATCATTATAGGAATAGATAGATGATACTGAAATGAAGCAGGAGTTACTCGCTGTAATTTATGACAGCAATGTCGGTCGTCATATCAGACGTTCACAGAGACTGAAGTGTCATAATTAACGGAGGTATTATCTACGGCGTGATAGAGGTAACACCAGATACAAAGCCACTTACTCTTTCGTTTGAATGTCCCCCATTGCGAATGAATTTAACTGTGGTCCTTCAAGTCCCTTGGAAAATAAAGAAAAGTTAGATACCCTATTCTAAGATCACGAAGCAGAATCAGTTTACTTTAAGCTTTACTTTTGGCCATTCACCCAAGCAAGGCCTGAAATTTTGACCTGAAAATTGTAGGGCTCTCTTTCCTGCAATGTTGCTGACGGTTGTATTTATCGAAATGTGTTATGAATATCTTTTGCAGTCTTCATGTTGCTAATGTAGAATCTTGACTGTTTACAACTGATCAGGATTTAGCTTTTACTGCAAGAAAAATGATGAAAATTACTGCCATGAATCATTAACAACAAATTATAGTGTCTCAAGCAACATTCACTTATAAAATTAGAACAAAAAAGTTTCGTCTTTCATGGAGGCAGTTAAATAATTAGTAATAAGTATTTTTCCTGCCAACAGCTTGTCAACAGGCCACCTGGAGTTGAAGAAAGCTTTAAAAACTGTTGTCATCACCTCGTTGCCTTCAAAGTTCAGTCACATGAGTTTGAATTCGAAAGAGACTCGTACGGAAATGGTTTCTTTGTTTCTGATTATTGTTAATGATTTCTACATTTTTGATTACTGTCAACTTAGGTGGTAACTGAGTATTACCAAAACTCAAGAGATTTACCAGATCTTTCCTAGATAGTGACCCCCCCAGTGGTTTTAACCTGGTATGTATCAACCTCAACCTTTGCGGAGTGTTTAGTACAAGCCTGTTGGGAATGATCGTAAAAACATAAACAAAAGATTGTAAATATCATAAAGATAACGACCCCTGAACTTTGCTGGGGGGCCACTATCTAGGAAAGATCCGATTTACCCACACAAAAGATTACATGCACACTCACAGTCATACAAACACACACATGGAAATGCATGCGGAATGCTTTGGTGAAAAACCCCCACAAAGGTGTCGATCTATAAGGTGACTCAAATAACCGGCCTCAACAAGATTGTTGAGACTGAGGAAGGAGAGACTCATAAAAGCCAGACTTCTTTCCGAGCACGCTATAGACATGCAGCAAAACATGAGGGATATCGCTTCATATTTTTCTGATTGCAGCGATGCCGTTTGAAAATGACTACAAGTAAAACTAGTTTCAATGATTTTCCAGACAGGAGGATAGTTTGGAATCAGCAACCATAAACCAAATAAACGACATAACTTGTCAAAAGGGCATTAGATGTCGGATATCGTGGACAAAACTGAATCTGCTCATTATAAGGATAACGCAGCCAGGCGATGTATGGATGAGTAGTTCAGCTCTATACGTGAGAGCAGTTACAAATAAAAAGCCCGTTTTAAAGAACCTTTAATCTTAAAAAGAGATCACTTGAGCCGCACAAAACTAGCCATTTAATCTTGTAACAACATTACAAAAGCATCAACGACACAGAGATCACTTGAGCCACACAAAACTGGCCATTTAATCTTTTAACAAAATTACAAAAATTAGCTACTTTCAAAACATGAAAAGTGAGAAGCTGTCAATGATGTAACAGCCATCGTTCAAATTCATAATAAGGGATACCTTAAAAACAGCAGATTCAGTCATTTTCCCTTTCCTTAAGACTTTTCTTTATACAGGATTTCAAATTGATGCCAGTTATTAGTTTGATTATTTTTAGACACACGAATGAATACAGCACTGTTTGTACCACCATTTCCAACTGATCTATTATGTTCAGTTTGACGTTTGTATATAGAACGACCTGATTCACCTACATGAACATTAGAACAATCTTTACATGGAACACAATAAATCTTAGAAGTACGACCAACTCTAGGAGAATTTTTAACCAAAAGCTTTCCTATCGTACTCGGATAATGCATACAGCCTTGGCTCCTAACCGTTCCAATTCTTTCAGGTTTGTTTATTATCCTACACATATGGGATCACCAAAGATGGCTTCATAAATTTGTAGTAGTCAGACGATAAGCTGTAAAAGGTCTTTCTTGCTTTAAATTGACGTTTTTGGATGAACAAAGAGGGATAACAAAAGAAAAGAAATTTCTTCGTCAATATAAACAGGATTGCAAATTTTGTAGGTACGCGAGGAAAAGAGGAAAGAACAGAAATCTTAGATCTTTCCTAGACAGTGACCCCCAAGGGTTTGAAACTGGTATGTATCTGCCTGGGCGACGTGTTTAGTACAAGCCTGTTGGGGATTACCGTAAAAACATAAACAAAAGACTGTAAATATCATAAAGATAATGACCCCAAAGAAATATTAGTCATAGATAACGACCCCCGAAAACCCTTGGGGGTCACTATCTAGGAAAGATCCCTCAATTTTTCGTCATGATAAGAAAAGGAATGGACATACATATTGCTATAGGTTTTCTGTAAAGTTGAATGAAATTTTCCCATTATCCCGAATGGGCAGTACATCCAATAAGGCCATTTTATAATGGGATTCCCTATTCACATGTAAACCTAACAGATGGAAATAATTGAGTAAGTTGTTGAAAAAATTTATGGAAACTTTTCTTGTTTACATCACAAATAGTTCACATATCATCAATATGACTGAACCACGGGGTATCAGGTCGAAGAATACTGCATAATGATTCAAAATATCCTATAACATAAATTTATCAAAACTGGGGAAAATGGAAAGCCCTCAGAATGACCAAAAGTCTGTTGATGAAATTTCCCAGTAACAATCAAAACATTATCATTAACTCAAAGCTTAATGAGGTCTATTTAGACATTAGAGGAAAGTGGTAATAGGTAAAGTTTTGTATTTTCTAATTTTTGTAATAAGTTTTAGTTACAATCAACACCAACTTTTGTAAATAGATTACATCATAACATATCATCTTTCCCTAACTGAAAGAAATTTTCTTAAATTTTTTGATAAAATGCAAATTATTCTTGATACAGGCTTGATGGAGCGCACTATACTGTGCTGGTACCCGGAGCTGCCTGTCATGTCTCCCAACCCTCCCTATCCCCTACCTACCCTGCCCCCACCTGGGACAGGCAAACAGGTTTGCAGGAGGAGGGTAGATGTGTTATGTCTCCCCAACCCTCCGATCCCATACCTAATCCCACCCGCCCCCGCCCGGGGCCGACAAACAGATTTGCAGGAGGAGGGTGGATGTCTCCCCTACCCTCCTGATCCCCCTAGGGTGGACAAACAAAGATCCACTCGGATTTTGTCATTATAGATGAGCACTATAAAACTTACCAAGCAATGTGGAAAAGACCAGATGCTAGTCATTTAGCCAGGGGATATGAAGATGCCACTGTTTGAAGCAACTGGACGCAGTGGAATGTTTGGTTTATGGATTTTAGGCAGTCCCTACAAATAAGGTAAACGCAGAACACTTTTGATGAATCTATTGTGATCGAAATTCCCGTTCCTTGTTATTTCCTCAAGTTTTCCATTAAACTGAGCTTGAACCCCAGTCAGGGGATCAGAAGGTAATTTCCTGTGCCTATCCCTATCACTCAACAATTCTTGAATCTTGTCAGTGTACTTAGATCTGTCTGTTTTCACAATTTTCCTATCTGTAACTAGATTAGTGGTCATAACGTCACTATCCTTTCTAAGGGAATTTAAGGCTTTTCTGTATCTAGGTGGAATATTTTCTACGTCGTTTGCACTTTTCATAATAGCATAATACACAAAACCTATCAAACTATGACCCCTACTTGACACTGGAAGACTATTCAGATAATCATAGCACGATGCTAACATATCTATGCCAAACACTCTTCACCAGCTTCTGAGCAAAAGAAGAACCAAAAGGCAACACCTCCAACTCGACTTAAGTTAAAACAGGGGAAGAAATGTTAGCCTTGTTATCCTGCAATGAATAGGTCTTCCATAGACTCTGCTGTAACAGTCTCTCCAGTTTTCTTTCCAAAACTCCAATGTGCTTATGCTTTTCATCCTCACAAACACATCCAACCTGGTAGAGGGTGCAATCATTCACTGCAGTTACAGGATGTGACAACACCATAGACCATCTTGTATTAGGTGCAATTAGCCACTACAGACAAAAGATGCAATCCCCTGTCATAGGTGTAAGCATATCAGATACAATTAGCAATCACAGACATAGGGAATTGGCAAACCCACCATCTGGTTACAGAAGATGTGACTGTCATCATTATATACAGATGTCATAGCTACCAACTCACTGCAGAAGATGAAATCAGCCATAATATGAATAGTCATGAGGCAATCACAGCAACCACTTTGTATGTGATGCATGTATCTTACATAGGTATAGGGATTTGCTGAACCATACACCACCTAGTATCGGATATAATCATCTACAACTGGTAAAGTCAAATGCCAACCATATCATCCATATTGTAATAGCTTCACTCAAAGGAGTAGGAATGTGGCAACCCACTGCTTACCTTGTAGGAGTTTACATAGACACCAGATGCAGTAATACCTGGCACTTCAACGACAACCTTGTATCAGAAGATGCAATCTTGGGGAAAGTATATGGCTCTCAACACCAATCTTGCAGAAGTAATCAGCTATCAGATGCAGCGGGATCAGGCAACCCCTCTGACCACCTTGTATTCAGTGTAATTAGTCATCATATGTGCAAGGATTTAGCAACCATTTTGCATTAGGTGCAATTAGCTATGATAGGTGTAGGGATATAGCATCCCAACTGATCACCTTGCAGAATCTGCAGTCACCTATCAGAGCCATAGGGATGTGGAAACCCTGCCAACCACTTTGTGTTAATCACAATTAACCTTCATTGGTTAGAAACTTTGTGTTAATCACAATTAAGCTTCATTGGTTAGAAACCTGGTGACTCCAATAACTACATTGTAATAAGATATAATCAGCCACTATAGTAAAGTGATTTAGCCATCAAAAAGTTGAATGAATGTGGGACCCCAAAGATCAACTCAGAGAAGATGCAATTACCAACCATAGGCATAATTAATTGGCAACCCTGCCAGCCATTGAGTCTTAGGTGCAATTAG
The DNA here is from genome assembly GCF_040412425.1 of Macrobrachium rosenbergii. Taxonomy (NCBI): domain Eukaryota; kingdom Metazoa; phylum Arthropoda; class Malacostraca; order Decapoda; family Palaemonidae; genus Macrobrachium; species Macrobrachium rosenbergii. The sequence goes on along the minus strand of NC_089789.1, from coordinate 4,377,999 downwards.
TTATCACAGGCACAGGGATAAAGAAACAACTCCACTCACTGCAGAAACTGCATTTACCCCTCATAGATGTAAGGATGTGGGACCCCACCATCTGCCTCAGTAAATACGCAATTAGCCATCATAGGCATAGGGATGTTTAAGCCATACTGACCACCCTGTATTATAAGTATTTAACCACTGTAGGAATAAAGATATAAGAATCCCACTTAGCACCTTGAAGAAAATGGAGTCAGTCAATGTGGTTCTTGGATTAGCAAGCCCCCAATCACTTTGAACTGGGTATAATCAGCCATCATATACATAAGGATGTCACAAACTCCAATGGCCACGTTACAGAAGATGCATCATCCACCATACAAACAGATATAATAATACCAGCAGCCACCTTGCAGAAGATGCAATTAGCCATCATAAGCATAGGGGTTTAGCAACCCTACCTGCAACTTTATATTAAATGCTATTAGGCATCATAAGCATAGGGATGTGGTAACAATACCGGCTACATTGTTTAAAGTCTATCAGCTATCATAGGTTATAAGATTTGGTATCCACTCAACTCACTTTGTATAAGCTGTATTTAGCCATCAAAGGAGTATGAATATGGCAGCCCAACCTCGTTCCTTGCAGAAGATACAATCAGATATCTGTAGACATAAGGATGTAACAAGTGAATAGATCACTTTGCAAAAGATGCAATAAGCCTCTTAATTGTATTTGGTGCAGTTACCCACCATATATTCAGGGATATAGCAACCCCAATGACCACCTACAGAAATACAATAATCCATTGTGGTAGTAGGAATTTATCAACCCCACTGACCACCTTCAGAAGATACAATCATCCATTTCAGGAGTAGGGATTTATCAACCCCACTGACCACCTTCAGAAGATACAATCATCCATTTCAGGAGTAGGAATTTATCAACCCCACTGACCACCTTCAGAAGATACAATCATCCATTTCAGGAGTAGGAATTTATCAACCCCACTGACCACCTTCAGAAGATACAATCATCCATTTCAGGAGTAGGGATTTATCAACCCCACTGACCACTATTATGTGCAATTAGCCATTATTCATGTAGGGACAGAACAACCAAACTGATCACCTTGCAGAACAAGCAATCTGAGATTTGGCAACCTCTCCAACCTCACAAAATCAGTTGTCACCCATCAGTGGCATATGGATGTGGTAACTCTAACAACAAATAAGACATCATTGGTGTCAGGATTTGGCAAACACCATTGTATTTGGGGTAATTAACCATCATAGGAATATAAAGGAGATAACACCACTAACTGCCTCATAGATCCAATTGGCAATCATAGGTGTATGTTTGTGGCAACTTCACTAACCACCTTGTATTACCAACCAAAACAACGACATTGCAGAAGAGACAATCACCCATCACAGCTCTGGTGATTTACCAGACCTCTACCACCTTGTATTTAGAGTAATTTGCCATCAGTATAAGGTTATAGTAACCCCACCTACACGTTGGAGAAGATGCAGAGGCCCACTGTAGTAATTATATTTCGACCTCATTATCCACCTATCATAAGCCAAGTGATGGTTTTAACTTCAGAGACTACCTTACAGAAGAAAACAATCAGCCACCGTAGGTGACTGGATTTGGCAACTACCAACGCCCCTTGTATTAGATGCAATTAGCCATCACAGCTATATTAGTTTAGCAACCCCACTAACCACCTTGCAGGAGCTTCTATCACCCATCAAATGCATTTAGATGTGTTAATGACATCAACCACTTTCCAGAATTGTAATTAGCCTATGCATATGGATGTTGTAAATTCTCAGAAGACTTTGTATTATGTGCAGGTTTAAATATTTTTTAAACATATTTAGAAATGGGAGGTGAAAATGTTTAAATATGTATTCATCACGAACGCTGTCATTAACATTCTTGGTGGATGTTATTGTCATTCTGTCATAATCAGTTTATCTTCTAACAGATATTCGGTTGAGGATAAAATGACTTTTTGGTTTGCAACTTCTTTCAACTTGCTGTGAATAAGATGTAGCTCTTTGCTGCAAGATCATATTCTAAATAGCAAATATTGGAATAAATATATATGTTATTAACAAAAGCTTACTTTATTAATGCTTAAAAATAAAAAAAGTTTGTTGGTGACCAGTGACCTCTGCAGGATTGTGAAAAGGTCTCACACCAGTAACAGGGAGTATTGCAAGTGAGAATTATAACCGGAAAAAAGTCAAGATGGAAGTAGATAAAAGGCTTGACTAGGCCTGTTGTTACTTGTTCACATGGCAGTAACTGAGGTGACCAATTGCTCTTTTGAATGATTGCTTCATATCAATTCCGCACCCCAATAGTCTCATCTGAGTTCTACTTGTTTCCTAACTTCGAATTTACCATATTTAATCGTCATTTTGGGAGCAATAACATAGATATCCATAATGCAACTTTTATCTAGATACCAGTGCTTGAATAAATGACCATTAATATCACTAGTACATATGTACATATACATACATATATATATATATATATATATATATATATATATATATATATATATATCTATCTATATCTATCTATCTATCTATCTATCTATCTAATCTAATATATATATATATGTATATATATTATATATATATATATATATATATATATATATATATATATATATATATATATATATATATATATATATATATAGTATATAAGCATTCAACTACCTGGTTATTACACAACTAATCACAAAATTAAAAATTTACCTCACTTCAGTCAGATACCTGAACTCTCATAACAATAAAATTACAACTGAGTGCTCTAAAGGTAACAGTGATCACTTATAAAGCTCATAAATCAAGTGAAAAATCAAACTAAGTTTATCAGAGACTAGTGTGATGTATAAACAATTAAACAAGTAATATACTAGAGTAAAAGGGCATCACTCCATCAAACAACTTTAACTGTTTCCCTGGTCTTAATTCACTTCACCAAAACTGAAGGAACAAAACATATTTATCACTTTGTATTATGCACACAGTTAATCCTATTCACTGGTGGTCAATAAATCACTGTTTTTTAAAAACATTAAATACAAAAATTTATTTTTAAATTCAAAACTTATAATTAGAATTCACAATCTGAAAAATTTACTAATACTTGAAAACAACACAAAAATTTAATTAAGTCTTGAGTTAAATTATGAAACAAAACTAAATCACAAAAAGTTTAATTTACCAAGAAATTAAATTAATCAAGCAAAATTTTAAACTATCAAGGATTACTCAAGATTTGAAAAGAAAATCTTAATAAATGAAAATTAAATCAAGTATGCAATGTTATATTATCAAGAAATATTTAAAATGCTAAGTAAATAAATGTTAAACCACAAAATATAAAATGTGAAAAATCAAGAGATTGCAAACACAAGAACACACAAAAATACACAAAAGATTTATCAATAATAATTTCACTAAGGCAAAATTTTCTCAATATACCTTATTGTACCATGGTAAAAATAAGTAAAATTCACTTTACCTTACACAAGCTTGTGAAAACCTTTGTAACATCACTTGCAGCTGCTTTAGATTCACAAAACACACTTTTTATCAGGTGCCTTCCAAATGTATATACTTTTCCTATATTCAGATCTCAGAAGCTAAGATTAATACTAGTGACCACACTAACACTTTACGTTAATAATTACTTTCTTTTGAAGAAAGAGAGAGAGAGAGGGAGAGGAAACCAAACTGATCGGTCTCAAAAATCAGAGTGAATAAATCTGAGGATTCCAGTAGGATATGAAAGAATCAAATGACGTCATTAAGGCATTTTGGGAACAAGATACATGAGAAGGTTCTAGAAGAAGGAAGGTGACATCACTTCCAGCAAAACCTGTTGAATGTAATTGGGACAATACATGATCGGAGCAATGCAATGTTAAAAATGATGCAATTGCCATGTGCTTCAGTGCAACACTCGTTCATATTTCTCAGAAGTACACGTCTTCACAAAAAAAAAAATCGTATGGAACACATGTAACATTGCTGAATCATTCGTCATCTTCTCATGCGGGACAAAGCTTTTACAGAAATCTTAACAAGACTCATTTGTTATTCCCGACCTGTCATCGCGTAACCCAAACAAAGTGCTCTCTTACCTAAACTGATGACAGATGGCACACTTGGTCTAAAACTCAAATCTCTCTCTCTCTCCTGCTACTCCGCTATTATCAGGAAAGATATTATTAATTGTAAATCATGCTGTTAAGTTATCTAAATCACCAACTCTTTTGAGATCTGACATTACACTACATACGATATTTCAATAATTATTATTATTACACACAACACATGATAAATAGGAGAGTAAATACATCAAAACTATGGGATGATATACATATTACGAGGCAACATCATGAAAAAAAAATATATATATATACAGTGTGTATATATATATATATATATATATATATATATATATATATATATATATATATATATATATATATATATAAATTTCTGACTCACGTCAAGATCTAACGGTCTTGCACCTGAAAGGCAAGACAGCTGCCAATTAAGCCACACGTCATAAAAGAGGTTGGAATTGAAGTACCACTGTGCCTAAGGCTTTAGCTCGGCAGGCTAACTGCCTCGCATACCAGCGTGTTTTCCCCAACTTCCTGACTCAGCAGTGACCCCACTGACAGCATTTCATTCAAATGATCCTTTCTGAGTAAATGTAACAGAAATAATCAACACAATCACGTGTGCAACAGAAATAAATTTTTGATTCGCATCAGGACCGAACCCAAGTCTTTTAACTGAAAGACCTGGGTTCGATCCTGATGAGTCAGAAAATATCTTTCTGTTCCACACGTGATTATATATATATATTGTATATATTGTATATATATATATATATATATATATATATATATATATATATATATATATATATATATATATATATATATTAACTTTATCACATACACAATTGTTCTGTGCATTAGTATATAATTCCTAAAGGATATCATTCAAACTGGATGGTATCTATATAGTTTTTATTCACATAAATTGTTCTGTGCATTAGTAGAAAATAAAAACCTCATTCAAACTGGATTAATGGATTTTTATTCCAAAAATTGAATAAAAACTCCATTAGTAATAATATATATATATATATATATATATATATATATATATATATATATATATATATATATATATATATATATAATATACATATAAAACTTGAAATTAATGTTACGGCCATTAGACAAAAAAAGGTAAAAAGAATGATCAGTGCATGCTTTTTTCCAAATAAAAATATATCAAATACATTAGATCTCCCCATTTCCATTACAAGTTATCAAAATGAAATAGATATCTGAATATTCGATAAGCAAATTGTTTTATGTATGTTGGGATACCAATTCGTTAATTTGTTTATTGAGATTTCTGATTGCCATGCCATTAGCGAACATACAAAATGAATAAGGATCTATTTTGTTGTATTATTGTAATTTTTTAAAATAAGAGTATTATGGCTCAGAGTAATTGAGTATAGAGATTTTTACGTTCGATCAATAACTAAAATGAATGATAATGAATGATTTTGATATCTTTCTAACAGCCAAAAACAAAGAAAAGAAAAAACTACTTTCTTTCATCTTAAGAAGGTCTGAGAATCATTGTCATTTCTACGAATGTCGTAAATACAAATTTGAATATTCTATTCATCGTTTTAACTCTTTTCTTATTTCCCCTTACTCATGTATAAAAAGTATTATTATTAGTTAGAAGCTATACGTAATCTTCCCCTACCTGAAGGGGCTTCAAATAAAGAATAAACCAGTCGTGACGGCCACATTCGTCCTGGAACTGATGAAGCGGGAACGAACCCCTGGTGTGAAAGAGTAAAAACTTCAAACACCCACCAAAAGGCGCATTTGTGTAACGGAATGTTTCCCAGATAGTGACCCTTAGGGTTTTCGGAGGTCGTTTTCTATAACTAATATTTCTTTGGGGGTCATTATCTCTATGATATTTACAGTCTTTTGTTTATGTTTTTACGGGAATCCCCAACGGGCTCGTATTAAGCACGTCGCAAAGGTGGCTACATTGCGTTTAAAACCCTTGAGGGTCACCATCTAATAAAGATCAATGTTCTTTATTGAACACTTTTCTCTTCATCTTTCCATGTAACCAGACCACTTCCAATTGTTCTTGACACACCTTCAGCAGTAATTTTACTACCTCTCGTATTTGGACTTTTTTTCTGCATTCAGTCGTTTTTGCCTTCATGTACTGCGCAGGTTCAAACGTTCGTCTTCCATCTGAGTTGAACATCTGCTCTCCAGTTTCATAAGGAGGTTACCAACGTTTCCACGTTGACCTCAGTCAACTGTTTCAACTCTCGCATTGACACTGCTGACTCTCTCGCTTCAGCCACTGTGTGACTTACATTCTTGTTCCACCGCACGACTGTCCGTTACATTTCATTTTTCTTCATTAACAAGTCGACGACATGACGTGATTTCCGGAACGATAGGTCTTTACCTTTACGGACTGCCTTAGAACAAGAGCCCGTGCCAGCTCAAGGCTGGCTTAATCTTAAACGAACGGGGGACTCACATCCTCGCAGTCCAGGGAAATATTCAACCGCCACAAAAATGCCACACATTTTTGTCGAAGTCAGTCACTCCCTTGGTATTGATCTCAGCACCAGATACGCTTTCCTATTAAACTTTCAAAATAAAATCTTGATCCACTCATCTTCTTGCTCGTTCGTCACTGTACTACTCCCCGTATCAACCCTTGCTTCATTTCCCTTGCTTTTTCAGTGAGAATCCTGCGGGTCACTAGCTTTTGTGCCTCTATAATTTCTACACCCACCTCTGTGATTTTACTCTCAGACTAAGGAACAATATTCCCGACATCCAGACATATCTTTTACATACTGGGCATCCAGTCATTCAAAACTTTCATTTCCATTCCGCAGTGTCTGACTGGTAATCTATTAACTTCCACGGCCCTTCCTCGCTCCAACATTTTATTTCCCTCCTTACATTTCGACAGTTTTTCACAATCATCCTCAACGTCAGTTTTACTCATCCTATTTTTCCATCGATCAGATTTGACTCTTTTCTATCCTTTTACATTTAATAAATATTCGAAATACCCCATAGGCAAAGACTATTAGATGTCATCTGTCTCATAAACACATACTGGATGATTCATCTCTTTGTACTTGATTCATGACATAAAACCTTTTCCTTCAACTGTTTACCTCTGTAGGTTTATATATTGTTTTCCTTCATATTATTACCACTGCATGCTGACTTCGTTTGGTCTTGCAGCTGCACTTTGAGTAACCAACTTTTTTCGCTTTGCAGATCCTAAAATACCCTTATCTCACCATTCATATACTGTGCTTACCCCTTCCTCAGAACATTTTGGTCTGTGCCTTTTATATAATCCCATTTTTTTATATTTATTTTCCTTGAAACGCTATTTTCATGTATTTCTTATCAAGCTCCTTTGCCTTAATATAACATTTATAATGATATTTTCGACCATTCGCCTATAAGTGAAACTCCAGTCAAATTTCAGTTTTGCTTCAACCAGACTGTCACTCCAAAAGGTCGAGTTCATTGCCATTATTCATTATGGTCAATTTCAATACGCCTGATTTTTTTTTTCAAGTTGAAGGTTGTAAAAGTTGTGTAATGTTCGAGAAAAAGAACGCATAACAGGATTATTAAAGCTGATACCTCAACACTTGGTGTAGCCCAATCTATGGTCAGCGGTGATAGCTCGAGTCTAAGCTAGAGTCAAGGCCAACAGGATTTTAACCTCTGTTGGCCTTGGCTAGAGTGAGAGGAATGTACGAGAGAAAGAGAATGGGGATTCACGCTGAAGGAGAGCTTAGATCAGTGGTTTTCAACCTTTTTGTGCCTATGGCCCAGTTTTGGCATCCCTAACTACTCATGGCCCACTGCACTTCAGAACTGTGTAATGACAACAGAATGATTATAAAGCATTTTCAGAACACTTCATTAGTTTTAACATTTTCAGTTATGGAATTATTTTTCAAAAGACTTTATTAGTTATTTTCATTTATGAAAGAAAGCACTGGCTTGCATTTACTGTAAATAAATCACGTGCATTGTAATCAAAACTCAAATTACACTTTTTCACTTATGAAATTAAGCACTGGCCTGCATTCACTGTAAATGATTTCTCATTTTTTAAATACCATTTTGAAGATGTCCGTGGTATGGCCCCCCCTCGGAACTGCCTAAGCCCACCAGTTGAAAACCACGGGGTTAGATGATAGTAAAGCTGAGAATGTGGTAGCCGTAACCACTCTTTTTTGCTGCACGGCTTCACCAAGTGTTTTCTTCTTTTTTGAGCAAAGGGAGAATAAGAAAAAAATCAGAGGAGGGGGAGGAGGAAGAGGAGGAGGAGGAGGAGGAAGAGGAGGAGGAGGAGGAGGAGGAGGTGTGAAGGTCTCTCACTGGGCCGTTGTGTCTGGCTGGCTAGCCACACACCCACACACGCTAATTATGCTTTGGAAGTACATTTTGTCTCCACTCATCTATTGTTACACGAAACACATGCATCAAAATTCATTCACAATCAAATGCATCCCTTTTTCTTGACACACCATCAGCTCCTTGCCAGAAGAAATATTACTTGAAAGACTGGAGTAAGTAACATGACTTTTGCTCTAGCCAGTTGCAGTACTAATGGAGCAGAAAAACAATTTTTTTTAGTGGAACTGTTTTGTCCACGATGCATTTGTAATATTTGGTACGAAAAATACCAATGCAGCAGAAATTTTTCATACGTTGGCTGTCAGTACATGGTTACACAACTATACATAATAAATCTCTTTGATTTTTACCCTTAAGTTCATTTTATTAATTTATTTTTATTTGGCTTATTGCTTAGTGACTAGACCGATTTAATATACCAGCATAAGAATTTGATTCTACCAAGGCAGCACAAAGCACTCAAAAAGGAGTTACGAAAATACTCCTATCAAGCTCAAAATCAGGGTTAAAAAGGATTTGCTTGAATTTTAGGAGATGGTTTCAATGGTGTCCCTGAAAAGAAACGCTAATACCCAGGTGGCAAAGATGGTGGCTTCTTTTCACATGCAAAATACAACTAGTGACTTGCAAACATCAAAGCCACTGGCAGTCAAGTTCTCATAGCATAGGTTTTTCTTATCAGATAGTGGTTGTACAAATAGTGGGTCTCTGGTGTCTGAAAACCACGAGCATGAACCTTACTGTGTCTCATAAGTCAAAGTGAGCATAAGGCGGGCAACGGATAAACCAGCGATACTTTGACATTTTAAAGTCTCAAATTATAGATGAAGAATCAAAATGCCAGACAAAATGGAGCAAATGCTGCCTTTGTCGTGATGATGAAAACAGTGAGTGGCTAATTTCACCTCTTATTTCATTCAGAAGGAAACAATTGATTCATGCCTTCAGTGATACACCAATGCCACTTCATCCATCAGGGCTGGGTGAAGACAAGGCATAGATGCCAAGCTGGTATAAAATAAAAGTAAATATCACAGACAAAAGTGATGAAATCCCAAAAGGGGCAGTAAAGCCCAGCCACAAGAGACAGATATGGAGGTCAGGGGATACAAAGGAAGGGGCAGGGCTTAGGGCTTTACTCCGCAACCTCATAAACTATGATGGAAGCAAAAAGTAGAAGTAGGAGTCTCTTCTCAATCAGTATAGAAAGCGAGTGCCAATATAATACGCACAACGCTAACCATACCTGAAGAGAGAGACACTTGAACTTCTTCAAGCAATACAGTGTGAAGACACATAGCAAATGTGTCCACTCAGAGGCGCGCGATCGTATAAACTCAACTCTTCTTTGTGGGTAACAATTTTTTTTGTTTCTTTGTCGTCGAGAATAATGCGGTGAACTCATCCCGATTGTTGTTGTTGCTGCTACGGAGACTAGGGTAATGTTAACCAAAAACCTGGGCCCGGTCAGTGTTGGGTGGTTACTGGAATCAGGCGCTCTTGCTTAATGTTCAGATCGTCAGTGGTGGTTCGTCCAAACCGAAGCCTTTTCAATATGCGTATTATAATGGCATTTGCTTTCTATACTTACTGAGAAAAGACTCCTACTTCTACTTTTTGCTTTCGTCATAATTTATCAGGCTGTGGAGTAAAGCCCTTCTAAGCCCTGCCCCTTTCTTTGTATCCCCTGACCTCCATATCTGTCTCTTGCAGCTGGGCTTTACCAACCCTTTTGTGATTTCATCACTTTGTTGCCCATGACGTCAGTCCTTTTTAATGGCATAGCCCTAGATCAAGAAAAAATGTGGTAACAAAGGAATGGGCTTTTTAGCTTTTAGATATAGTTTTCTTAGGCCTATGTGGCTTCTCTGTGATAATGGTCAACTCAGTGTGTGTGTGTGTGTGTGTGTGTGTGTGAAAACTAGAGCAGGGCAACGATCACATAAAGCAAAACCGTGTAGGCAAATTCAACATGTTTGATCTTTTTTAATTAAGACTAGAACACCCATGACCCATTGGGTTACTTTTTTGGTTACTACAGTACATTTCTAATAAAAGGCCCATACCCATGTCCATACCACACCTATACCCATACCCAATTCCATACCATACCCTTACCCATATCTGTACCATACTCATACCCATATCCATACCATACCCATAACCATACGTATATTCATACCACACCCATACCCATACCCATACCTATACCAATACCCATACCCATATCTGTACCATACCCATACTGATATCCATACCATACCCATACCCATATCTGTACCATACCCGTATTCATACCTATACCCATATCCACACTCATACCTGTACAATACCCAAACCCATAATGATACCCATGCCCATACCAATATCCATACTATACCCATACCCACAGGTAAATTAACCCTACTAATAATAGTCAGCTAAAGTTAAGTATACCTTAGTTTATCCAGACCACTGAGCTGATTAACAGCTCTCCTAGGGCTGGCCCAACGGATTATTTATTTTATGTGGCTAAGAAACAATTGGTTACCTAGCAACGGGACCTACAGCATATTGTGGAATCCGAACCACATTATAGCGAGAAATGAATTCCTATCACCAGAAATAAATTCCTCTAATTTCTCACTGGCCAGCCGATGAATCGAACGCGGGGCCAGCAGAGTGCTAGCTGAGAACGGTACCCAACCGTCCAATGAGAAACTGTCTGCAGGCAGCACCAGTCTCTTATACCTTCCAATGTGCAAACAAACAAAACAAACATTTCAGAGTTTTACTATTATACTAGACCATCAATGACCCGTTGGTCACTTTTATTTACTACATTTTTAACAAAAGGTCCATACCCATACCCATACCCATACCATACTCACATCTGTACCATACCCATACCCATATTTGCAACATACCCATACCCATATCCATACCATACCAATACCCATATCTGCACCATACTTATACCCATACCCATACTGATATCTGTAACATGCCTATACTATACCTATACCCATAACTATATCCATACCATACCTATATCTGTACCCATACCCATATCCATACCATACCAATACCCATATCTGTACGATACTTATACCCATACCCATATACATTCCATACCCATACCAATATCTGTACCATACCCATACCTATACCCATACCCATGGATGTACCATACCCATGCCAGTACCCATACCCAAACCAATATTGTATCATACCCATACCTATATCCATACCCAAATCCATTCTGTACCCATACCCATATCTGTACCATACCCTACCCATACCCACACCCATACCATACCCATACCTATACCAACGCCCATATCCATACCCATATCCCTACCATACTCTTACCCATATTGATACCATACCATTCCCATACCCATACCCATACCATACCCATATCTGTACCATACCCATACCCACAGCTAAATTAACCTTACTAATAATAGTCAGCAAAAGTCTACGGCAGCACCAGCCTCATTTATAGGGAGGGGGAGGGAAGAGGGAAGGGGAAGTAGAAGGGTGAGGGGAGGGGAGTGGAGGGGAGGGGAAGGAAGAGTGAAGGAGGAGGGGAAAGGATGAATGGGAAGGGAAGGTGGAAGGGGGAGTAGGAGGGTGAGGGGAAGGGGAGGGTGAGGGGAGGGGAGGAAGGAAGAGTGAAGGGGAGGGAAGGATGGTGGAAGGGAAGGTGGAAGGGGGTAGGAGGGTGAGGGGAGGAGGAGGTGAGGGGGAGGGGAGGGGGGGAAGGGGAAGGAAGAGTGAAGGGGAGGAGGAAGGATGAATGTGAAGGAAGGTGGAAGGGGTAGGAGGGTGAGGGGGGGGAGGAGGGAGGGAAGGGGAAGGAAGAGTGAAGGGGAGAGGAAGGATGAATGGGGAGGGAAGGCGGAAGGGGAGTAGGAGGGTGAGGGGAGGGAGGGGGAGGAAGGGGAAGGAAGAGTGAAAGGGGAGAGGAAGGATGAATGGGGAGGGGGAAGGCGGAAGGGGGTAGGAGGGGGAGGGGAGGAGGGGAGGGGAGGAAGGGGAAGGAAGAGTGAAGGGGAGGGGAAGGATGAATGGGGGGAAGGTGGAAGGAGAGTAGGAGGGTGAGGGGAGGAAGGAGGAGGGGAAGGAAGAGTGAAGAGAAAGGGGAAGGGTGAATGGGGAGGGGAAGGTGGAAGGGAGTAGGAGAGTGAGGGGATGGGGTGGGGAAGGGGTGGAAGAGTGAAGGGGAAGGTGGGAGGGATGGAAGAATGGGAGGAGAGGGGGCAGGGGGGGAATGGAAGAGGGGAAGGGAAAGGGAATGGAAGAGGAGGAGGATAGAGAGGGGAGGGGAAGGGGTCAGTGAGGGGATGGAAGAGGGAAGGGGAGGAAGGGAATGGAAGAGGGAAGGGGGAAGGAAGATGGAAGGTGAGAGGAGGAAGGGGGGGAAGGGAAGGGAGAGAGGAGAGGAGGGGAGGAGGAGGGGAAGGGGGGAAGGGGATGGAAGGGGGAAGGGGAGGGGAGGGAAGTGAAGGAGAGGGGGAGGACACAGTTAAATTAACACTTGATCTTGTGCTTGGGGAGGGGATGGAAAGGGTACAGGAATGGGGATGGAAGAGGGAAAGGGAGGAAGGAGGGAGGAGGGGGGAAGGGATGGGAGGGGATGGGAGAGAGATGAGAAGGGGAAAAGGAGGGAAGATGGAAGGCGAGGGAGAGGGGGAGTTTTAGTATTATCTAAATAGAGAGAGAGACAGATAGATAATTGAGAGAAAGTCAGCCAGCTTCTCTTGACACCACTTGCTATTCACACACATTAAGGGAACAGAGTCTCTTCTAATGCTGTGAGCAGTCCGTACCTGAGCATCAGGAAATCTGAATTTTGGGCCTACTTTGAATGGCCCACTCTACCTTTAAAAGCCATTATTTAAAAAAAAAAAAAACCCGAAAGGCACCCCTCCAGAACACGAGCTTTCAGAAAAACAAAGTTTCACGGCTGTATCTTCTACCGTTATTGCTCCACAGGTATGTAAGGACCCTCACCCTCCCACCCACCCCCTACCACATCCCCTGAACGCCAAAAATCAGTACCTGGATCTCCGGAACAGCTTAATGGATTTCGATGGAATTTGGCACAATTAGAGACCTTAATGGAAAAACTCTAAAGCCAGAGTTTCATCCTGGTCAGTTGAATATTTCCAGAGTTATAGAGGGCCAAAGTCACCGTTTTTGTGGACTGTGGGTTGCTGGGCTTTACTAACCACCAACTACCATGGCAGTTGATCAGGATGGCTGTAGACTGCTGTTCAATAACAAAAAGGTAGAGAGCGCATGGAAGACAATTTACTTTATGCACACTAAGTAGCACAGACGATATCCTTGGCAAAAGACAAAAATATTCAAACCCTCCAAGAGAAGAATGCTTTTTGTGTGGGGGAGAAGATGAAGAAGCAAAGTTAAGAAATGTGAAGACCTCACAGTTGAATGACAGACTCAAACATTGTGATGAGAGTCTCATCCAGCAATGCTCTTTGCAAAGCTAAGTGCTGCTAATGTTGCTCAGAAGATGACGTATTGCCTGGATTATGCAATTCAGAAAGAGAACAAGGCATCTTAATTTGGTTAGGCAAGAGACTTGTAATGTTTGAAGGTTTTCTCAGATCATGTAATGTATCTCATGATTAGAAAAGTTACCAACACGGAAGCAGCACCAGTTATCTAGTCTCACTTTACAAGCATTACTTAAAACATCTTGGCGTGGATACTCCAGGGTTCAGTAAGCACGGTGTACTTTTCGCACTGAAAAAGGAGTTACGCCCAGTCAACTTGGGCGCTGAAAAATAAAGTGACGCTCTACATGTAGCTAAAAATGTAGAAATCGTACAGAGAAAAATGCTTAATCAAGAGAAGAAATTATTAGTGACTTTAAAGAAAGGTTTGTTAAAAAAGCCCTCCATCAACACTACTGCAGCTCCTGTGAAAATGTTGATTACCCTATATTAAAATCAGACAATTTATTGCATAACTTTGACAACAGAACTGCAGCTATACAAAGCAGAGAGAGGGATGACTAATGCCCGGACATTTAAAGACTCCACGACTCAGTTTACTATGTATGGCAAAGTAAAAGTGTTGCTAAATCATGTAAAACAGAATTAATTAAGAAGCTTCATATTAATGTTGGAAACACCAGATTAATTGGTGAATCCATTGTAAATCAATTTGTGAAAAATGAGTGTCTGCTAGTTTTGAGAATAAAGAGCAAAATCCATATGTCACTGGAAAAAGTGCACCTTTCCTGGTTACAGATATTCCAATGTGTTGGCACCCAAGTTCTAATAGTGGGCGAGAAGTATCAACTGGATTGCCCCAAACCTTATGCAATTCAGAAAGAGAACAATGTCATGTTAATTCACTTTATTAAATGTCATAGATAACAGGGAAAATGTTCCTGAGCTTTTCAGTAACAAAAATCCAGTACCAAGCAATATTACCATCCTCAAATTTACTTTCTTGAGAGATCTGAAATATAAATAGATGAAAAAGTCTGTAATACTAAAGATTATTAATTATTCTTCTAAATTATCATGGTCCGTCCTATCATGCGAGCTAACAAAGGTCTAAAGATTTTTGCACACTGTTAAGCATAACATAAACAAAATACGGAAATGTGTGATATTCCTAAACCCGGGATAAATCTCAGTAAAATCCACTGATAAGCCACTTTACACACAGGCTAAACAGATTCAGTGGCCTTGTGGCCATGCTTGGTAGACTACTTATTGAGCTGACAGCATTAAGATTTATAGGGTCAAAAGAAGAAGACAGCACTCTGTCCCTCTGGATTCATTTTTGTCAAGCTACTAATGTCACTAGCACTCACCAAGCACGCCAGATAATGACTTGTTGCTTATTTCTAACTCATGAAGGTAGCCACCACTTTGAAAGACTGGTTTGATATCCGTAGAAAAGAGAGTTCACTGTTTTAGTTGGCTTCCTTTTCGACTTAAAGAGAACTGATGCCCAATGGTTCCTAGAGGATTCAGTAAGGAGAGAGGGGGAGCTACAGTATAGGTTTGAAGGAGGATCCACCAACTTTTTAAAGGTGGATGGTGGCCAGACCAGAAGTAAGATAATAATGATGGCAGTAAAGATTTCAAGAAAGACAGTTACCATTGAGAAAAGTCATCACAAGCTCAGAGGGCATCTTTCTGCAGCTCAACTGATTGCAATACATCATGAGAGGAGAGAAGAGACTGAAATATTTTTGGATAAACTACAGACGGGCATTCATTGTTCCTACCAGCTTATCAAAAATAGCAATGCAGACTTCCTTAAATTTTAGCCAAAGTCAACCAATCAACTTGAAACTAAATTACTTAAGGAATATTGCCAACTGCTTTCTGTGCTTTACAACTTCTGCTATACCAATGGGTGCAGCCTTTCCCCCATTCACTCAGCATGAATGGTGAACTATATGGCTTTATTAAATCACACCTGTTGGATGTGCTACAAGATAAGGTGAAATTTCCAAAGAGAGAGGCAGAATCTGAAGCAATGATCGTGGATGGCTATATAGCAAGAACAATATCAATATATATATATATATATATATATATATATATATATATATATATATATATATATATATATATATATATATATATATATATATATATATATATATATATATATATATATATATATATATATATATATATATATATATATATATATATATATATATATATATATATATATATATATATGAATGAAATTTAAAACTTCACCGTGATACATATATAAGCATTAAGCTACAAATGTCCTTTAATATCTAATTTGTTCTACCTCGAAATAATATATTTTTATATATATTACCCGAAGGGGAATATTTTTGTTGATAATAAGTTCGTTGTCTCGTGGGCTTGAACCACAGAAGACAAGGATTCGGGACTGAGACAGAGGTTAAGTGGGCTGCCCGAAACACCTCTGGTTTGGTCGGGAGTTACTCTGAGTCTGCTCTTTGAAGCTCGAGGAAGCTTGGGTCGCCAATGGCCTTGGCTCCTCCCACAAGCCAACTTTGTGTGGGTGTAGTTATCGTCTGCAGAATGAAAAAAAAAAAAACCGCTTAAGGTACAATCTAGCCAAGGGTGGTCCTAGCAAAATCTATTCTGTCTGATATGCCTCTGAACTAAAATTCCTACCCCTTTTGATGGTTGGGTTGGGCTTTGGTCACGACAGTTCTTGCTCACTTGCTCCCCTACCTGGTATGCCCTCTAACTTTAACAAAGAGAGAGCTTTTTTATATTTCAATTAAATCAAGGAAGGATGGTCGAACGGCTATTACGAATATTTATAATAATATGTATATTTATATACATATCATATATACATATATACATACATAAATGTATATATATATATATATATATATATATATATATATATATATATATATATATATATATATATATATAATGTATGTAAAATATACCTAATGTGAAAGTGAACTTCATTGTTTTGGTGGAAATGAAATCTTCAATAAAAAAGAAAGAAAAAACGTTTAGTGAATCAGACACGAACCACAATTACAGTAAAAGATTATTATTATTATTATTATTATTATTATTATTATTATTATTATTATTATTATTATTATTATTATTATTATTATAATCTTTATTGCAGTTCAGGGCCATATAAAGTACATGGAACATACAAATACAATACAACACACACAATCTAGATACAAAAAATAACATGATGAAAATAATAATCGGCAGTGTTTACACAGTTGCTGAAGAAGTAGAAAAAATAGAATTCATAATAATGGTAATGACAGTAATTATATGGGGAAAAATAGGAAAAAAATATCAAAAATGATAACAATTAAACATACAGATTGCAGACGATTAATTTCCAGCTAGGAACCTTAGGTGGTTACAAAAGTCAGGTCCAGAACGCTAAATGCGAGAACTGAACATTGCAAAACTCTACAGTGATATTATTCACAGTAATAAAACGGGGAATAATACCAATAATAACAAGAAACATAATAATAATAATAATAATAATAATAATAATAATAATAATAATAATAATAATAATAATAATAATAATGACAGATTTCGCGGAATAAACTATTTGCATAGATATCATATTCTCACGTGTACAAGTTTTTCTTTTTCATAAAAATCACCCATTACACAAACAATGACGTTCATCATATGACTGTGTGGTGAAATGATTAATATGGCAACTGTAGTGTAAATCTTCCTTTTTTTTCAGGATTTTATTCGATTTCTATTCTGTTCATACTTTTCGTAACTGGGCCTGACAACCCTCGTGTGTTTCTAATCCTCTTTATAGAGAATGTTAGTTAAAACTAATGTAAATGCAATTTCCTTTCAATTTAGGCGACCGCTTGATAATATTAAATCTGCCAGTAAATATAATTGCGCTGACTTTGCATTGCAGTTGGGTAGGATACTCAGTGTGCTGCAGAAAGTTTGTCTAAATGCACGCCACGCGTAATGCGCGTATTTAGATATTTTGTAAGACAATGACTGAGTGCGCAGAAACATGAGATTTGAGATGTTCAAGAGGAGTTTCAAAGATTAGAATTGCTAGATATAAATCATTATAACAGGAAAATTCACCTCAGAGGATAGCCATCTAAGCTGTTAGCAGTATTGCAGTACAAGTTTCAAATGCTTAACCATTATTCCAATGGAAAAATGATATCAAGGTTTTCGAAAACTCTCGGTAAAGGAATTCTTTGACCGGCTTATACTGTTAAACTGAAAGAAACAAAAATATTTATTTTCATACCTATTCCCTTTGTACTGTAAACTTTCGGACTGCAGAATCAGTTCCACAATTCCGCACCCCCCCCCACCCCGCCCTCAGAAGCCGGGTATTCAGCTCGTAGAATTTTCCTTTACAAAGTCGTCTGCAATAAGTGTCCCAAGGCCAAACACCTGCCCTTGTCGTCAGGACTAAGTTTCTATTCTTCAACTTTGCTTGACTTATATTCCCTCTAATGCTTGAATGACCCTTCCTCGGAATATTCACGCGCCATTGCCCTCCCCTATATAACCTTTCTCCTATATATTATTTTGCCCGCATTTTCTGCGCCTTAAATAGACGGCAAATATATAGAAAGTTTTGGAGGAGGTGAAACGATTAGCCAGGGTAATATATGCTGACTGGGTGATGTGGAAGACGATGAATTATTTTCTTTTGTTCGTTTATACCAATTTTATCTACAGCAATTTCCTACAACAGCAGTTCTTATTCGATATCTTCGCAACGATTGGTGTCCAAGGTACAATGAACAGTTCTCGAAGAAGGTGAAATTCTCTGCTGAGAAGACAGATAAAATAAGAAGGTTAAAAAGTTAATACTTCTGTTAACGTTTGTACGGGCTTTCTCATGTGGTAGACGTCTTGTATTTGTTATGCTTCGCCGCTGAATCAGAGTATATTTAAAAACACCTCAGGTTTCAGGGGGCACAAGGTATCTAGAAAGTCTTTCTTCGGCTGTGATGTAAAGCTAAGGTGAAATTAACATCAGTGTCTATTACATTAATAGTACCGAAGGTAAACATCTTCTTCTTTCTTTTTTAACGTGCTAATCACGATAACTGCCGCACTTTTATCGGAGCTTAAGAATACAAGACTAGACCAATGTTAGAATAAACATGAGTAATAAAAAGTAAAAACGTTCAGATTACAAAAAATAAAGGAAATAGTAAGTAAAGCTGATACATGCCGAAAATAAAAATATATATATCGACAATACACTAAATCAGAAAAAGCTTCAGGAAATCTTTGTTCAGAAGCAACGTCTAAACAGTGTTATCACTACCGCATTCATTGCTGGGGTCATCTTCTTCCCTCCCTCAGTTCTGTCAGATCTCCAAAGGGAGGATCTAGATATTCCGCTAACATTCGTCCCTCATTCAGATCTGTTGGGATGGAAAGATTCTTGGAAAGTTTGAGTTGTCTTTACTAAGCCAGAGGGATTTATTTTTCAGCCTCACTGATGCAGGCAACATAAGCGTGGGGAAAATACGGGATGTCACCAAAATACTCAACAGAAGGAACAGAATAGATCTTATTAGTTTACGAGCTTGATGGCACCCATTATGCTGCCCTGGGACCCGGTGCTGCCCGTCATATTTCCCCTACCCTCCCTATCCCCTACTTACCCCGCTCCCGCCCAGGGCGGACAAACATGTTTGCAGGAGGAGGGTGGATGTGTCATGTCCCCCTACCCTCCCAATCTCCTACTTACCCCGCTCCCACCCAGGGCGGACAAACATGTTTGCAGGAGGAGGGTGGATGTGTCATGTCCCCCTACCCTCCCAATCTCCTACTTACCCTGCCCCACCTAGTGCGGACAAACAGGTTTGCAGGAGGAGGGTGGATGTGTCATGTCCCCCTACCCTCCCGATCCCCTACCTACCCTGCCCCATCTAGGGGACAAACAGGTTTGCAGGAGGAGGGTGGATGTGTCATGTCTCCCCAACCTCCCAATCCCCTACTTAAGCTGCCCCATCTAGGGCGGACAAACAGGTTTGCAGGAGGAGGGTGGATGTGTCATGTCCCCCTACCCTCCCAGTCCCCTGCCTACCCTGCCCCACCCAGTGCGGACAAACATGTTTGCAGGAGGAAGGTGGATGTGTCATGTCCCCCTACCCTCCCAATCCCCTATCTACCCTGTCCCACCTAGGGCGGACAAACAGGTTTGCAGGAAGAGGGCGGATGTGTCATGTCCCCCTACCCTTCCAATCCCCTACCTACCCTGCCCCCACCCGGGCAGGACAAAAAGAAAGATCCACTCGGATTTTATGATTACAGATACTTCCTACTTTCCGCCTCCTGGATAAATCACAAAGTTGGTTAAGTCGACCTTTTCCCATCAAGTTGACACATTTTTCTCGAGACATCTTTTTCTCTTTTGAAAATGATTTTATTCTTCTCGTAAATATAGTGAAAATCTTCTTGCTTTCAACTCCCCAACCACACACTTGTCAGAACAGACTCATCTAGAACTATCTTCCTTGTAATTCATCTTTTTGAATGGCTAAGCATCAGTGATAGTGAGCTTAGAAGTGGTCTTCAAGAGAGATACTACATGAGTCACAGTACACTGTGCCACCTTATATTTCTAAAGTAATCCAACAAATTAAAAAACGCCACCTTTGTCGCAAAAATGGAAAAAATCATCTCTCAGAAAAAAAAAACACCTACAATTGGTCATCTATAACCTTAATGTTAGCGAGAAAATTATGTAAGAGTAGATATGTGACTGCTAAGGCCTTCAAAAGATTCCAGTCAATGATATTCTTTCCATCAAGACAATTGAGTAGGTCAGTGTAAAAGTGTGTGTGTGTGTGTGTGTGTGTGTGTGTGTGTGTGTGCATAGCCCCATTGTCCTCTAAATTTCCGAGCGGGAAATAAGCAATCAGCCTTTCGCCTTTCGTACCAGGATTCGAACCGACTCGCTCAGGTTCCACCGAGAACGCAACCACTGCACTACAAAGACAGGCCTGCATACAAATATCTGTCGAATGCAGATATATTTCACTAAAGCTAATTTGTCATGTCTGCACCAGCATATTGTGGTGTTTTAACAGTTACTGGTTTTTTTATTTTATATATATATGTATATATATATACGTATTTAAATATGTATGTATATATATATATATATATATATATATATATATATATATATATATATATATATATATATATATATATATATATATATATATATATATATATATATAATGTTAATCTTTATGAATTATGCAGATAAGTTTTTCCACTCAAGGAATCTCGTGGACGGAATGTGCATTTGTATCAGTGCTTACCCGAGTTGTTGTGTCAGCTCCTGTTCTCACGGAGACCAAGGAATTCCCTTCTTGTGAAATGTAGCTGCGTCAGATGACCCGCGTGACGTCACGGAATCTTCCCGCAACGGAAGTCGTTGGGGAGGGCGTTTGTGAGTTCGTCCCCGATGGGCGGGTCGAACAAGGTATAGATTTTGGGTTTAAAGTACTGGCGAATTATCCGGGCAGCAATTTTGTTCTGTGTGAGACCTGCTCTACGGAGTCCTTTGATTTGCTAGTGAGGTGAGCTAAGTGTCTTTTTATTTCAAATGCCCGAGTGGGCATTGTTTTCATTTGGTGTCTAACTTGCATTATTTTTATGTCATTTTACATATTGGATGATGTCCTATCCATTTATGTTTTCATATTTTCTTTATTATAATAATTTCTTTTGATGTGGTTTGAGTTTTGTAACATGGGAATTGTCTCATAGGTATTTTTGTGCTTTATTTTAAAAGTGACCTTCTTCCTTCGAGGTCACTAATTGAGGGAAATCTTGACAAATACAATGACTGGTCACAGTAGACCACCCTGACATGTTCTTTGGGATGATTTGACTAATTAATGTCAGGGCACGACGACAGTGCAAGAGTTGAATTTTTTCTTTATTTTGGTTTTTTGAAGTTAGGGTTTGTTCTTACCCGTTGCCTCACTTAATTCTCTTTATTTGCTTTTAATGTTTGTTTTGTGAATAAACTATACTTTTGGAAGCTGTGGTGTCCTGTCAACTCCTTGTCTAGTTTAGTCAGTGGTATGTGAGAGAGAGAGAGAGAGAGAGAGAGAGAGAGAGAGAGAGAGAGAGAGAGAGAGAGAGAGAGAGAGAGAGAAAAGGGAAGTCATTGTTCATAGAAGACGCAGAACCCCATATTTGTCAAACTGGGGCTAAAGGTGAGTCTGGTTGTTAAATGTAGGTTTATCCTTATTTAGAGTTTCAAAATAATTAGGTTAACACACACACACACACCCATATATATATATATATATATATATATATATATATATATATATATATATATAGTATATATATATATATATATATATATATATATATATATATATATATATATATATATATATATATATATATATATATATATATATATATATATATATATATATATATATATATATGTGGGATATGTATACTAGCCAGGATTCTAAAACTGCCTGTTTTTCTAAATTATGATGGTGAAAGAAGTATTTGTTTTATCTGTTTTGTTCATTAAGGAATATTTTTCATATTAGACTATTGACACCTCACCTCATCACTTGAACTTTTTTATCATTATTTTTGACCAATCAAAAGCGTTATCGCTTAAATGAAAAAAAAGTTGAGATTTATATATATATATATATATATATATATATATATATATATATATATATATATATATATATATATATATATATATATATATATATATATATATATATGTGTGTGTGTGTGTGTGTATTTATATGTAAAATAAAATATAATACATTAACATAAAAAAAAAAATAAGAGCTGATTATAGTATCCAATAGATGAAAAAAACTAAAACAATTTTAATGGTTAAATTACAACTCATTGACTTAAATTACATAAAACACTTGTCTAAAACCGAGACTAGAAGTACAAAAGTTATTAAAAAAACGAAAAGAACATTTAAATATCTATAAAAAATTATATATATATATATATATATATATATATATATATATATATATATATATATATATATATATATATATATCTACTCATAAAACTACAGCTCCACACGACCAACTTTTCAGCATCAAAGATAAAAACACACTAAAAGTTAGCAATGTCAAGAGGTACAGAGAATGACGGAAAATTTAGGCTTACGTTATTTATAATTTATTTTACTTCTAGCCTCGGTTTTAGTCAAGTGTGCACGTGATTTAAGTCTGTGAGTTGTAATTTTACCATTAAGATTGTTTTAGCTTTTCCAACTACTGGACCCTGTAATCAGCGCTTATTTTATGTTAATTTAATATATTTTATTTTACATATAAATACACACACACACACACACACACACACACATATATATATATATATATATATATATACATATATATATATATATATATATATATATATATATATATATATATATATATATATATATATGTATGTGTGTGTGTGTGTGTGAACTCATGTAGCGTTGACAACATAAATTTCCCTAGGAATGGGTGAAGCGCGCCCGTAGCTTTAAGGGATATTTATTGATTGTTTGCACATATCATAGTTTTCCTCAGCATTCATATCTGATGCCTATATTTGACCGTTATACATTTCTTTGCGAACTTCAGCTGCAAAGAGGAGACGAATGATGCGACAAGAAAGGCAGCTTTTTTCTATTAATACCCTCGCGGAAATTCTTGTGAGTTTTCCGGAGATTGCTCTGCCTCATTCGCAATGGGATCTAAATGGGCTCTGGAGAGCGGCCGTACTTTTTATAACAGAAATGTGAGACATGATAACAATTCCTGACTTAACATCACTCCATTCATAGATACTAAATAGCAAAGAGACATAATGCTCATAGACACTTCTAGACGAAATCAGTCATTCCGCTGTGTAAAATTTCTAACATGCAGTTTACTTTCATCACTAAAAACATTTCATTGCTGCTTATGCATCTCTGTCAGTTTCATTAAAAGTTCCTTCTAGGTCCTTGCGTGCAACATGCAGCACTTTGCTTTTTCTCTCAAAACCTGACATAAATGCTTCTTAGCAAGCGTTCGATCCCCACATCCTCTTTTGTCTAACGTGTAGTTTTCTCAAAATTCATCCTTATAACATCTTACTTTTTTTTTTTATCAAAATCCTTCTATACCACTTCTTTGGTATGCAAAGCCATTTCAGGTTATTTTCAGTTCTCGAATAAAAAAAAGAAAAAAGGAAAATTGAAAGGTTTCATGACTGTTTTCTGCAGCCTGAAACTATCAAATACACCATCTTTCAGGAAGCTGGTGTCAAAATTGAACTCATTGTGTTAACCTAAACCTAACTCATTTTTTTATTGGGAACTTGACATCTCTGCTTTTCGTCATTGACTCATTAGTTCCAATGATAACATCATTCAGCGATAAGGTTCTTCAAATTTCACAGGTTTTTCAGATTCTGGTGAAACATTCCACCTTTTGACGATGCAGGTTCAGTGTTATTATGACTCCTAACAACACAAGTCGAAATATAAGAAGCAAAAAGCAGGGTGAACTCAATTTTCAGTAATTGCGAGACAATATTTTCCTTCAGAGAGAAAACGGCGGACGCTGGAATAGTTAGCCACACTACCCCATAGTTTGTATTAGCGTTCATGTATTCCTGGTAATTTTAGCAAAAATTGGGAAACATGCTGTTACATTAAATTGACGTTTCACGAAATTATTATAAAAAATGTAGAACCATAACGGAGATTTGTTTACGCAGATATAAAAAAATCTTCAACAATCCTTTTCCCTGAACTAAGAAATGTCAACAAAAATGGGATTTCCATTCACGAGAAACAACTGCAGGTATCAACAAACATAATATCCTCCTTTTGGAGAATTTCTTGGGGACTCGATCACAATTGCATTGGACAACGACACCGTCCAATAATCCGATGCCAGGGGATTTGTCGGGGGTAAGGTAAGCGAAAGAAGGGAATTGCAGGAAGGAAAATGCGATTAAAAGAGATCAAGAAGTGAGTGGACGACAACAGGGAACAAACCGGCGAACTGCAGATTTCTTCTGGTGTTTGTATGGACACACACACACACACACACACACACACACATATATATGAGGATATTCCAACATTTTTGCTGAAACTTTAATGAAATATGTTCATGGAACCTTTCCAGCTTTATGCGATTGTGATTGTTTTCGCAAAAATATCCTGGCAGAAAGTTTATACAGAGTCCCACTTATTCTGGTGTAGTCTACCTGCAGTGGTAAGAAGATCTGTAGCGATTACAGCGTGATATGAAAAGACAAGTATCACAAAAAACAACGAACCAAATTGAAAGAATGAATCAATTTGAAAAGAAGTGGAAGATAAAGACAAATAAATCTAAATTCCAACTGGTATCAGTGTCGGCTCACAAACCTGCACAAATAATGTTAGACCAGCAACCGATGAATTTTACTAAAAGCTCAAGAACACTAGGAATGCAATTCGGACAAAGAGGAATATCAAGTCACGCGAGAGAAAGGTTAAGAATAGCAAGAACACAAAATACAACGCTAAAACGGTTTAGGAGTATGAACACAAATATCAGAATCCATTTCTACAAAAGCCTAATCAGACCAATAATGGAATATCCACCAATACCCACGTGTTTAGCGTCGACTTCCAATATAAGTGCATTGCAAAAATTCCAAAATCAGATAGCCTACTAAGGTCCACAGTGAGAAACAATCAAGAAGATGACGATCTGAATATAGAACAAAAAAATACACAAAAAATACAAAGTAGAACCAATTAATCAAAGATTATACAGACTGGCAACCAACATATGGAGCAAACTAGATCAATACAACAGTGAATTAAGAGAAGAATCCGTAGCAGAAGAGAGAAACCACCCAAAACAACATAGACCACAGATGGTGGAGAAGAGTATCTTCATATCTTCATCGTGATGAACCTCAACTATTATATTATTAAGAAATGCCTTGTGAAGAAGTAATATTTAGAATTTATTATGTAGGTATCATGCAAAATCATTGATGATTAACATCAAGGTTAAAATGAGGAAATTGGAAGTTATTTATTATTTTATTTTATGTTTTAAATATGATTATACTAATTAGAAATAAAATTCAAAATATGCAATATGTACAATTCACCATATTATTATATTGTATTGTGTTAATATTAGAAAAATTGTACCCTTACCTAAATAAAACTGTGGATAAACCACACTTGACATTACTCTTACTAATATTTCACTTTCTAAACTATTCCCTACCATGGTTAGCTAGCTAACTGCCCTCACAAAATTATTGAAAGGATTCGTGCAACATACTGTCCTTCCTACGGCCATAATGATAATTGGCAGTTACTGACTCCTGTTCTTTTTCCGTTTTCACTGTTTACAAGGAAGCGTCGAAACATTGCTGATGGAAATCAGAGCCAGTCTTTCAAGGTCCTTGCGATCGTCAGTAAGTGTCAGTCTTCTGTTGAAGCCAGTTCAGGTCTGACTTTTAAGCCATGCCTCCCATCTCATATTTTTGAGTTTAGGGTCGCTCACAGGGCAGCTGTAAATAATCTCTTGTAACTTCATGTTCGATCAGCATTTAGTTACCTTCATTTGTTGTGGCCACCTGTATATTGACAAGCACTTTTTTTGCTGTATTTTAGCTACAAAATGAGAAACCTTACACTACTTGTCTCAGAGTGAAGGATACTGGCGTTCTTCGCTACTTGTGATTTTCTACAGGTACCACTTGTTGAATGGACTATGGTGAATATCAAGTATTTTTATGGAATACACATCACAGGCAATCGCAGCAGTCTTTTTTTTTTGAGTCTTTGTTGTCGTCATTTAATGTTCTTACTGTTTGTCATTTGTTGAGTCATGCACACACACAAACATATATAGATATATGTATATATATATACATATACATATGTATATATATATATATATATATATATATATATATATATATATATATATATATATATATATATATATATTTCTATGAATGTCCGAGGGATACTTACTTGATTCTGGGCGGCAACAGATGAACGCAGGGAGTTCCTTTTATTTATTACACATCTGACTCAATATGAGGACAATTCATAGACAAACAAGGGAAATCTATGGCTTAGGGCCTTTTTCATGTGAAGGGAAAATTACATAAACTCAAGGGTTCTCTTAACTAATTATATTCACATAACAAACACAGGTCAGAAGAATGACGAATCACTGGGCAGGTAATAACAGGGACCTGCTAAAATAATGAATCCTACACAGAATAAATATTCTACACTGATGATGTCTTCGTAACAAGGAACATCGCTGTGGGGAAGGGGGACTGCACATGGATAGAGCTGAGAGATTCCACAGTCGAGGCCTGTGATTTGGAATGTGCTCGTCATTCGGGACGGACGGAGCTTGGTACTGCTCAGTGCACCCAAGTGACACTGGCAGAGATTGTGAATCAAGAGTAGGATTTCCTGGAGGGGGATCTATTGGGGGCCCTGGCAACGGCACTGTCTGGACAAACTCGAAAGCTGATTACTTTCGTTGGAAATTTCAAAGGGTAACCGTGACTCTGCTAACATTCCCGACCTAGCCAGGAATTTACTCAAACAGCCTATAGCTTTTCTTCCAAAGATTACCTGTAAAGAGGACTTTTTGAAATGAAGTAAAATGAAGTCGCCGATGCCGGAACCGAGAAAATCACAGACAAGGATCCTAAAACCAGTCATCATTGGCATCGCTAGCGACTTTAAGGACAGGGATGATGACCTCTTCCTCGAGAGTGATGATGAAGACATTTTGTACATAAATTATGTATAGTGTTGGACGTTTTATTTGTACACCAAAAACATATTAAAACAATGATTATAAGAATATGTTCCTCATTCAAACTGATTTTAATATATCTTCCTTTCCATGCATATCAATATAAATCGTGTTACATTTGTTGATATTAAGCAGGTAAATAATAGCTTGCCCTCAAAATCTTGACTCCTACTATTACCTTTTATTTGCAGCGAGTATACGAGCGCTGTTTAGGGTGTTGTATCATATAAATAAAAAAAAACAAAGAAAAATAACAGTGGGTTAAATTAACTGAAATAAAACAATGGCGTTGATCTTTACACCTCTAACAATTGGGGGAAATGAGGCATCATTGCTTTTCATTTGAATTCTACTTCTAGTGACCGCTCCTGACTTGTTGCAAATAGAAGACTACAGTGTCGAAACCTGAGGTAAAACAAAATGGATTGTCTCTTCGTATTCCTGCCCTGAACAGATGTAGATCTAACAAATGAGCTACAGACTGGTTCATCATGTGGATGAATTACATTCATTGAGTTTATTTGAAAAGTAGAAACAATACGAATATCAAGAAAATGGAAGAAATCCAAGCTAACAATGCGATGAATCCTCCACAAATAATAATAATAATAATAATAAAATTACTGAGAATGATAATACTGTCAAGGGGACAATGACAAATCCTGCTCACCATCATTGATGTTGCTGAAGCCTAGGATGAGTACTAACAAGACCAAGAGAAACAAGGTCTACCCAGTTGGGTGGAATCGCCTCCCACCTGGGGTAACTACGTAGGTGATGACGTATCTTAGGGGTACCTGCTCATTAGGGCAATTCGCCTGCTGACGTAATAAGGAGGTAGACAAAGCTCCGCCTGCATTGGGGATTTTGGGGGGAAGTGAGCAGACCTTCTCTTTCTCTTGGCCTTGGGTACTAATATCAGTTAGTGAATATGTCATCGACAAGTTGGTAGAGCCGCAGTGAAGAAACGTTTTCCCCATATGTAATCTTCTCTTCACTGTGGGTGGATCCTCATGACGTCATAGGTGACCGTCACTATTGTGTTCAAAACTCTTACCTGCGATTTTGATGGGTCTGGCATAGGAAACACACTTTTACTCTGATAAGTACCAGAATCGTTGAACTTAGGTACTAAATAATACTTGTAAAAATTAGTTAGGGTTGTAAAATATATACTTGCCAACTTTCACCTTTATCCGATGCTTTGATAAAAAGTTGTTGCCGAAAAACAGTGTTTCATCGGCTCTGAATCCCTTAGTAGTCAAAATGAGTCTTTCTGAACTTTTTACAAATTTGGTAACACTTTTCCATTTATGACTGTGGTTTGGGTACCTCCAGACCTGCTAATTACTGCCCATTTTCAGTAATCCCCATGTTACCTAAAGCTCTTGCATGTTAGTTGGCAAAATGTCTGAATGCCCGTGTGTTCAGACATTTTGCAAGGTCTTGGGAGCTTATGAAACTGTGGTGCAATTATTTTCATTATCCAGTGTTATATAGAAATACTCAGATTCTGGTCATGAAGCCTGTATGATTGGTGTTGAGCTTGGTGCTGCTTTTGACTGTGTTTATCACAGGTTCATGTTTTCAAAACTAGACAGACGGAAGTTTGTGGACCATTTTTTAGAATTAATATTGAATTTTTAACTAACAGATTGTAAAGAGTGGTTGTTGATGGGCACTATAGTGAATAAAAGGATGAATTTGCTAGTATTCCTTGTGGCACCATTCTTGGCCCATTACTTTTTTATTAGAAGTATGTGATTTATGGTTTGGAAATGAAATGTAGCCCACAGTATACACCTGTGATTCCTGAATCCCTTGGCAGAGATTTTAGTTAAAACTGGCGCATGGTGCAAATTACGGGGTATAAAGTTGAGCCCCTACAAAACTGAAAGTATGATTATTATAAGGTGTAGAACATTGGATCCCTTTATCCAAAATTCTTTTTATCGACATTGCCTCATTAATTACAAGAACAACATTTTAAATTGCAGGGCCATTCTTGATTATAAATTTACATTTGAGGAACCTATCTGGTCCATCTCTTCTTGAACTGTGCAAAGCTGGAATGTGAGAAATTCTTTTGGAGGCCCTGTTTATTGTGAATAAATGTTTAAATTTTTTGTCTTCCATGCTTCTTGAACTGTGCTCCCCTCTTTGGTCTTGAACGGCTGATTCACATTTTAGATTAAATCTTTGGCACCATCGTTCAGCAAGCTTATTGGGTATCTGTAAAATTTGCTTGATAAATAACATCTTCAAAGTTCCCTCCTTCCAAGATCCAGTTTTAAGATCCCGCGGTCACCGGATTTAACTTGGTTCCTTAGGTCTGACTTCATACCAGGAAAGTCTTTCTCATTCCGCATGGTCAATTCCTCGTCGATTGGAGTTTGACAGTCTTTAACCATGTGACCCTCTTGACCACAGTTGTACCAAGTCCTTCTCTGGCCATTGTACAGGAGAGTCAAATTATATCCATTTACACTAATCTATGAAGGAATATTCTCCCTTATTCTCATCTTGACAGTACGCGTTCCAGTCAGTAAACCTTGGAGTGGCCCATCACTAAACTTACTGTTTCTTATTCCTTCAACTTTCCCGTACTTACTTTTAATGTTTGTCGCGAATTTTTCCCCACGACTGGGAGGGTTCTAAGTCCTTGATGGTATGGAGCTGGGATGATCAGGCCTGAAGGGCACTATCAGCAAACATCGAAGCGCAGGTCCAACATGATCAAGTAGGGTTTTACAATTTTATAAAAAAATAGACTATTTAAATTTAACATACATTACTGCACAAGGACCACGCGGTCGGGTACAAGAGAACTCTGAAAAAGTTACAAAAAACTAAAAAAAATATGCTTCTGAAAGTTACAATTTTGTACGAAACTTATTTCCGAACAATCAGGCAACACTTTAAACAAAAATTAACAATAAATTCTAAAGGGATTAACTTGCAAACTAAAGGAACCGGCTCTTGACTTTAAAATGAACACTTTGGCTGGGGAAGTGATGACGCGGAGAGTGTTCAGCTTACCTCAATGATATGCCCTCGAGAAAGACGCATATCGCCCTTCTGCATGTCTCGTCGTCACCTTGGTTCCCTTTCAAAATTTCTACGTAGGTTCTTTTACCAAAGGATGTACTTGAATTATTTAAAAAGAGCCTCTGATATTCCTGATACAGATAATACAGGCAACTGGTCGGACACAAAAAAAAAAAAAACTCAAACATATTTACAGAAAAACGGGAACCACGAACTCTGCCGCCTGCTCACCCACTCCCCTTCGCTTTTCCTGAACGCTGTGAAGGATTGCCGAGAAAAAACGGATCCAATTTTTTCACGACAATGCTATGACTGACCCATCCGCCAACTCAAAGGGTGCATTCCTTATTGATACTGTGTTACAGCAGTGCTGATGTTAACTATCTTTCCCATATCTACTTCATTTATCTTAATGACTTCATCCTCATATTCCCTCACAACTTCTATGAATCTCTCTTCAGATCCAAATTTCACCGCTAATTTGTTTCTGCTAACATTCTGTACTCCTATTAAGTCCAAAATTCTAAGTTTCATTATCCTGAATAACACATCACTAAGACATTCAACTGACACAAAATTCAGCAAAAATTGAAGCCCGATGGAGTCTTTCCTCCTGAAAAACTGGGATAACGAGCCCATTCTGCAAGTCTGTCGGGCTAAACAAAACGAAAAAGTACACTGTGAAACGCCTCAGGGTATTTGAAGTTACCGCCCAGCACCCAGTGACGCACTCGTATGTATGTTACTTAAAAAAAAAAAATGCACACTTCCTTAACAAAATGGAGTTACACACCAGTTTGTGAAGTCACATCACTTTAACGTGCACCATGGCTCAATAGTCACACAAACAAAGCCACCCCAACATCTTCTAAAAACATAACAGACACCTCACACGTCTCGACTGTCGACCTAACCGGGCAACGACTCCTTGCTGCTGGGAGAAAGGGCGCTGGTGACTGGTGCAATACATGTACGTACGCTACCGGGGGGTCTAAGCGATGACAGGCAGGGCAGCCGATCGAGACTACAAAGTCTACCCCAAAACCAAATCAAAAGTCCTTCCAAAGAAGGCATCGTGCTTACCCCATTCAAATGGGAAAAAAGCACGTTAAAAGAAGAAGAAGAATAGCTTAAACATAGTCTGAATGAGTCACTTATAACTAAAAAATAAAAAAAATAAAAAAATTGCACCAAACACTGAAGAGCGTGTAGGTACGTGTTCCTTGCTCGAACGTCAGGGTCTCTCCTACATTCACATTCAGTGATGGCTGCACGGGGAAGCCACAGTTACTGACACAAAGAATAAATCAGTATGAGCGTTTTTCTATGAGGAGTATTTCTGTTAACAGAGGGGGATGTAGAGTGACAAATAAATAAGGCATTTGGTCGCGGTCAGGCCATTAAAGGACTCGCTCATTATGAGTCTGCCGTTCAAAGCACCATTACGGAATCAGAAGTGTTGCTATTCAAAGCCTAAAAAAAAAAATTAATTTAAGGAGATCACGTTTAATTCTTGCCTGTTCAATATTCAAGAATTGAAATGTGCATTAAAGATCCACATAACCGAATAGGCAAATGTATACCCGAATCGAAAAAATAGACATTGAATAGGTATATTCAACTTTGCGTTATTACTGCATGGCAGATTTTCTCTTTGGAGCAAAGGCCTCCTTGCCTCTGCAGGCTTGTCATTTCAATCAAGTCCCTTCCTCCCTGAGCGAAGTGGCGTCCAGCCAAGGAACAACTATTTTCCCGCGTCTCCCATGTGATGTGCACAGCTCTGGTCGCACGGGCTCTTTTGCTGACGATCTGACCAGGACAATTGCTTTTCCCTTGGTTATTTTCCTGCCGGCATCACGCCTTTACCGCATCCAGCGTCTCCTGAATTTCCTGCAGAGGATCATGAAGGATGGGTTCGCTCTAACTTCCCTTTTACTTCTCTCAGCTGAAGAATGGTGGCTGTATTTTTCCTTTATACTATATACTGCAGTACGAACTCACGCACACAGGTACGCACATATGAACAGACACACACATGCACATTTTCTTATATATACATACATACATACATACATACATACATACATACATACATACATACATATATACTACAGTATATAGAATATCGTAAAAAATGCTTTCATTATTCTTAAGGTGAAAGTGAGGGTAAGATAAGATTATTAACTAATTATTAGTTACCACTATAATAAATTACCAAGGATTTAAGGTAATTACGTAAACTTAAAACACCATTTTTTTCGCTAATATGTAAAATCATAGGATTTGCAAATGAACCTTAACGCAGAAAGAGAGGCACGTTACAAGCATATATATATATATATATATATATATATATATATATATATATATATATATATATATATATATATATATATATATATGGAAATAAACACATGGAAACGTGTTTCAGAGAAATAAATTTCTGACTCGCCGCGTGACCGAAGCCCGGTCTCTCGAGTGAGGAGAGTCCAGGGGATTAACAATTCGGGCACAAGAGTCATAAAAGGAGCTGGAACCTGAGTACTACGTACTTGAGGTTTTCCCAGGCGGGCGACTATGGCCTACCATACCAGGGGATTTTACCCAACTCCCAGACCCATCAGCGCTTGAAATGCTCTCGTCGTATACGCCTCACCCCTTCCACTGTGGCACATGATGGAAATGAACTCATGGAAATGTGGCCAGTCAGAAATTCATTTCTGCGAAACACGTATCATTTCTTACCCAACATTTATATATATATATATATATATATATATATATATATATATATATATATATATATATATATATATATATATATATATATATATATATATATATATATATATATATATATGCGTGTGTGTGTGTGTGTTTCAGGGGTGAAATCATTATAGAATTTAAAAAAGGACAAAAAGAGAGAAAATAAGGAACAACGTCTATAGACCTTGGTAAGTAATGTCTAACGCTGATTGAGAAACGATACGTGTTTCGCAGAAATGAATTTCTCTGTATATACTTTATGTAACTGTAAGGAAAAGATCTCATATAAGCCCGCAAGTTCTGTTATAAATAATAATTTTGACTAGTTTATATTTGATATCTTATTCCAAAGGCAAGGAAAATATCAAAGGAAAATTAAAAGTTCACTCTGAAATCGATTTCTCTGAAGCAGCAATTATCACCGTCTTCATAACAATATGTTCTCCGGTCTGTGGACATTCGTAGGGTGTTGAAATCAACGAACCTAAAACTCTTGCATAGATTTTCATACATTTAATGATGGTGCATCTATCTATCTATCTATCTATCTATCTATCTGTCTACCTTAACATATATACAGATATATATATATATGCATTTTCTTATCTACATAATACTGTATGACCTTATCAAAGATAGTAACTATGATTAAAATAGAAAACTCTGTGTATGCCTGCAGCCTCCGAGGCAACACTAATTGACAAGACAAATACAATTCCCATATATCTATATTATTTTGATTAGTACCAATTCGATACATTATGCAGAAGCCCTATAAATTACCTAACTTTCAGAGTCAACGTGTGTGGTGGCATGCCCAGTGAAATGAACATTTAATAATTCCATTTAGTAATATTCAGTATTTCTTGGCTATCGCTTGCAATTTTGTTATGTTGGAATAAGAGCACTTATTTCCTGGAAGAAGTAGATTTATAACACCTTCATTCAAGGCTGTCAGCCTCACACGTCTCGAACTGTCAACCTACTCGCCCAGTTCTCCTTGCTGCTGGGAGAAAGGGAGCCGGGGATTTGGTAACATGTACACATTCGCTACCAGGGTCTAAGCGATGTCAGGCAGGGCAGCCGACCGAGGCTACGGTCTACCCCACCGCCAAATCCAAGTCCTTCAAAAGAAGGCATCGTGCTTACCCCATATAATAATGGGAAAAAATGCACGTTAAAAACGAAGAACATTCAAGGCTGTCAGAAGTCTTAGGGGAGACCGGGACATACAATTGTCTCTTCCTGGGTTTGAAATAATAATAATAATAATAATAATAATGGGAAAAATACGTTAAAATAAGAACATTAATAATAATAATAATTATTATTATTATTATTATTATTATTATTATTATTGAAGATATAGTTGACATGTAAGGTTCTTGAACCGACGGCTTGGTAATCATGGAAGTGATTCTGTTTCCAAGTAGAAGTAACCGATTTGCATGGCCTAATTTTAGGTGTCTGTAAAAGAAAACTATTGTGCCGGCCTTGTCTGTCCGTCCGCACTTTTTCTGTCCGCCCTCAGATCTTAAAATCTACTGAGATTAGAGAGCTGCAAATTGTTATGTTGATCATCCACTCTCCAATCATCAAACAAACCAAATTGCAGCCCTCTAGCCTCAGTAGTATTTATTTTTATTTCATTTAAGGTTAAAGTCAGCCATAATCGTGCGTCTGGCAACGATACAAGACAGGCCACCACCGAACCGTGGTCGAAGTTCCATGGGCGGCAGCCCACGCAGCATTATACCGAGACCACCGAAAGATAGATCTATTTTCGGTGGCCTTGATTATACGCTTTACAGAAAACTCGACTGCGCCGAAGAAACTTCGTCGTATTTTTTTCTTGTCGCTTCTATGGCATGCATATTTTGAATCAGTCTGTGCTGTCTACATATTCAGTTAGATATGAGAGACCTTACAAGAGATAAGAACAGGTGACAATGTTCTTTGTAGAATTCGCTCAACACTTTGAACAGATACCGATAGAATTATGACCATGAGCTCTCTCAAGTATCGTATGTATTGTATGGCACTATGCTGCGATTATTAGCCAGCTCATTGACAGCTTGTACCCACGCTCTTTTATAACATCTGCATTCCGGATACTGAATTGCTCAAGAATCAAGGAATTCATGGTGCCCGGCGTCCACTCTCATTGCCAATGCTTATTTACCCCCAGTGCAATCGTTCTTTCCAAGAAACAGAGCATAACAGGGTGTCTGTCGCCAATTCCATTCTAAGGTTTCAGAAAGAGAGGGACGATACGAGACCAAATCTGCTGGTAAACGACTGGTAGCGTGTGTGGGGTAAGGTGTTTCTCTCTGGAGGAATAGGGCTCAAGTACTGGAAAGCTATAAATCAGTTTAATGCAAGGCAGCTAGCTGAATAAAGCTAGCCCCAATTTTCGTCTCACAAAAGCAAACGGACTACCTTGGCTCTGCAGAAATTGGAGACGCTGACGCAGGTTTTATTTGCCATAACTTTGGGAAATGGTATGGGGGAGTCTCATTTGGAGACCGTTTTGAAACATTTTGCTGCATAGGTTATACCATGGCATGAGTAGGGTATATATATACTCGATGATTATCCAAAGTATGACATTAATTTGAGTGCCCTTCCGTTCAAAACCCCTTACTTGGTAGTAGATGTATATTGACACAGCAGGTTCAGAAGGTCCGTAGTTTTAAATATTGATTCCTTTACTAGCCTCTGCATAAGATATCTGCCTAATTTTCTTATGCACACTATGAATGCAAAATGCATTTTTTAATAACAATGCATTATGCCTTAGCTTTATGAAGAACATTTTGAAAATTAAGCCTTGCTGTCTAGTAAACCTCAAAACACGAAATGAGTCAGATATGTTGATGTTATGCTCATGTTCTGGGGCAATAGATAGAGAAATTTTTATGTTTTCTCCAGTAGACTGAATATGTTGGTCCCAATTTTTTTTTTTATGGATATCATAACTGAATAAGGAAAAGACAGCACATGGCCCCTAGTTGGCATTTTGAACATAAGCGAGCAGACAAGATATGCTATTACGCTATATCAGAAACCAATTTTCGTAGTTTTTTCTTATGTTTATTTCTTTTGATATTCCCTATTATCGGCAGGATTCGCTAAATTTGTTTCATTAAATTATGGTGCACTCTCAAAATGTGGTTTTGTCATTGGTTTTTGTGTAGCAGCTATACACTATGCAATTCTTGTCTGACATAAATCTAGGCTCTTAGTTTGTGCAAATGCTATATTTGCACTAACCAATAACCTAGAATAGCTTTTGGTTACATTATTTTTTTGATTCAGGCATCTCCCAACTTTTGTTGGTATGGACTACCAAGAACAGAAATCTCTCCTCTTCGTCTAGCCCAAATAATTCTACTAAGAGTGGAGCTTAGACTCACATAAGGACAGTAAACAAAACCTAGTATTTAGAGTAAAGCACAACAACAGCAATACATGAATTTTATGATCATCCTCGACGGCAGTAAAAGCTGGTAGGCTTTTGTCCCAGTCACAGATAGTTCTTTAGGGACGTCCTCAACAGACCACTGCTCTTGCATAAAATCTTTTACATGACCAAGAGGATGCGGTACTGAATCTGAATTTTCTTCAAACATATACTAATTCAGTGGTACAATGCTACATATGGAGGATGTATTTAAATGAAATTAAAACCTGAAGACGACTACCCCAACATTTACTTTGGGAATGGGAAGCATGAAATCATAAATTTAGTTTTCCATTAGGATTTCATGTCTTGAACTTTGCATGTACTTCACCTTTTGAATGATCTGATTGAAGAATAAAAGGATGGGATAGAGAAGGAATATCGTTATTTAACAATGTCAGATTGAAGTCAGTTAGCATTGTCATTTCCTTGAAGAATCGTATAATATTGACAGATCATAACATTAGACTGAATAATTCAAAAAGAAAATGTGGCTGTTTCTAATATAAAGGGCTACACATTTCGATTTTGCATTTGACATTCAGCTATTCATACTACCGAATGCTTTTATTAATCGTAGGACTTAATGAAAGAGAAAGGAGAACGGGTGATGGGATTTTGATGAGCAAGAAGCAACTAAGGGAGCTCGTACAACAGGAAAATTCTCGCTATCAGAAGAATATGAAGAAGAGAGTGAACTCCAAAGAGTACCAGGAATGAAAAGGGAGCAGGCTAAGGATTGATGGTCGTCACAAAATAGAAGCCACTCGGACTTGTATCGTCTTTTGCGAAAAAGGACTTTCCTTACGTCACCGATATAGGAGGCACCAGCAGGAGAGTTATAGCAAGGCCTCGCTGGCGAGATACTTGACATCTGAAGGATGCGTAATGTCAACAGTGCTGATGTTTCGTGATGAGTGCACGAAGGAAATCAATTATCGCTTTAAATGAACTGTAAGCCAAATAACGGATAGAGGCTAAGCAACTGTGACTGAGCAAAACTCATACACATGAAAAGCGTCTAAACATTGAAGACCAGAGTTAAAGTCTGTTTGAAACAAAGAGTTGCACAAACGGTGTTGACAGACAAGAAAGGCCAGACGAGCATTTGCTTTGACCAAAGGGAAGATGGATAATGAATAGTTCTTGGCGTCAACAAGTCCTTGAACGCCAGGCCATCATTCAGGCTGTTTTGATACTTGGAGGGATGCACTCGAGTCTTAATGGCTCACGATAATGCCTCACAACCGTCTCATCAAAGCGGAATCCAATTGCCTCCTTATTCTGAAGTGGTCCCATCCTGCCTTTCAACATCGATTCACAAGAGACATTTGGTAATTCGACCTCTTACTCGGTCTCATTTTCATTTTTTATGATTTTCACGTCATCTGCCTATCCGCCTATCCGTTTATCTATCTACCTACAATAAGCGGTTACTTCTGTTTTTAGTCTGATGTAAATAAAAATGATTCTTACGTCCAGTTCAAAACGAATATTTGTGTTGATTTAGTCTGACATTTAATTCCTTAATCTTCGGGTCCAAATGGAATGAATCACGTTCCTCGTATGGAACTCTGTAGATATTACTTTCTGGTAGGCATTTTGTTGATAACCTTGTTACTGTAAAAATGACTGAATATTCTCAACATTGATCTGATGGACTCAAAGCAAAGGAATGAAGTGTTCCTCTGTCATTCTTTTTACATGAGTTCTTTATATACTAAATTTATGCTGAAAAGGTTCGCATCTAATACCAGTGCATAAAAAAGTGAGAGTCTGATAGATGACACTTGTTCACTAAGAGCTGACTTGCATCTACTTCTTCAATGATCATAATCAAAATATCATCTGTATACTGAAACCGTGGTACAAGTATTTCATTATCTTAGGAATATACTGGCTTTCGAAAAACTCCATATATAATTTTGGGAGAACTGGTGATAAAGGGGTTACCATGCCTAAATCATGTGTGTTAACAGAATTTTCTGTACAAATGATTAAAATTAATTTCACATACACAGTTGTACATGCACTTATTCATCCGGAAACCGGACTGTCATTTAGTGGCAACTCCAATGGCATTTAGCTTTTTCCCCGTTAAGACTAATGAATTAATCAGATGGTTTGCCTGAGACAGTTCCCCCAACAGCAGTGATAGCAATTACGTTAGATACTTGACAAATTTATACAAGACGAAGCCTACTGTTTAATCGTAGATCTCACGGGATTATTTCCTTTATGCATTTTAACTAAGGCAGCGATGGAGAGGTGGTGGATAATCAGCAATATTTTTCCGAATTATTCTGAAATGACTGTTTTATGACCATTACTTCATCAAGGGGCTTCTTATTTAATTTTGTGTACAGTATACGCTACTGTCATTTAATAAACCTTCCACTTTTGACACATAAGTTACGTTTTCCTTATTTTTGTGTTGGATTTATTAGACCTGAGTGATGTGTGGATGGTTTTTCACTTCTCAGTTCAGTCAAGAAATTCCTAAAGGTTTGAGGAGAATTGTATTACTAAGAAATTTCAGTGGAGAATAGATGTCTTTTTATACCGTATAGCTGATATAGAATGTCACCAAAGTTGGTGAAAGTTTTTTCGCAAAGAAAATTTATCACTGACTCAATAGTCAGGGGATAAAGGTGGCAATGGATATTGCTGCCCCGGAAAGTATCAGTTATGTTGGGGCAGAGTTCAAATGTACAGTAAGGCAAATGGGCGCCATGTGAAGGGTTGCAATTCATTAGTTGAGGAAATACCAACTAAAGCGATCGCAGAATGCGTCAAATTTCAGTACTCAGTTCTGTTTCCACCCTTAAACCGTATACATCCAGTCTTTTTGTGGTAGTCTTGGTTTTGTCTCTTCCTATCAGCGGAGGCGATTTCTTAGACTGGAAACGGTGACAGAGCTTATCAAAATTTATTAATTTCTGGAGATGACCTCAACATTTACGGAATAAGCATTGCGATGAGAGCACACACACAAAAATCTCTATTCCTTGAGCAACCAATGTGCAGAATACAGATGTGATAAATGAAAGTATAAGGTGGGAGATTATGTTGAAAAGTTTCATGCTCGAAATTCTAGGAGGAGAGATATATCTTTTAAAAGCATGAAGTAAATCCCATTGACAACACATAAGGGTCTCAACTCCAGCAGAATTTCAGACAGCATCAGCCAACTCAAAATACGCAAGTCTCAAGAAGAAAAATGGAAATAGAGCCACTCCAGTAACAACTGCCAGTCAATCAGCACCTGACGATGTGGAGGAACCATCCATATCAACTCCATTTTTAGTAAGACATGTCAAGGCAAGTGAAAGTCACTTGCACCACTTTCCCTTGAAACTCAGACTGCCTTTTCTACAGTCATTTCAAAATAGATAAATTTTTGAACATTAACAAAAAAAAAACAGGATTATCGAACTCATTTTCATCATCTGCTGGCTCTACATTGACAATACACTGTCCAGTTGCAATGCTTCTACGAAATATAGCAGTTCAACCTTCATTAACCATGACTGTAAACATAAATTTCCAATCCACTTGGAGAGTGTATTGAACCTTCATTAATAATTAGTGTTCCCGTGGTTACAGACATATGAACCTGTTTAATATACTTTCTGTAAATGTATTCCATTTATACCTATCTATATGAAAAATGTCTTTTACACAAAAATGATATGGGTTGTATTAAGATCATCACTACATCACTATACCATTTTGTTTTGATTTTTTTTTTAACCCATTTCCTCTTTTTTGAAGTAAGTTACAGCATCATTCTTCCAGGCAATGTCATAGTTTCATTGCCCCGTTTCATCTTTTCTCCCTCCTTTGGCAAACTTAGGTCCAAGTTTTATTTTCAGTCTAGAAGCTGGAACTTGTAGACTGGTCAAGGAGCGAGTCTGTGAGCGAGATTTCCTGTGAAATAAAGCAAAACTGCTTGTTCAGCTGCCCTCTGGAAAATATTTTCATTTTTTTTAATATATGTTACAAGACGAGTTGTCTACCTAGTTTCATGGTCTTGAAAAATATTCAAGCAAGAATCGCTCATGATAAGTCTAACGTGTTAAGTGTATCTGACTTTGGCTAATAAAAGCTATATAAAACTGAGTTAATTTACCCCATAACAAAAAGGAACATTAATATGCAAAACTGCACACTGTATAACGCATGCATTATATTTTCTTACACTGTATTTATACTTTAATTCTGGCAGATATTTGAAGGCAACACCAAGTTTCCTAAACCTATCATTATTCCTTTAAATGATGGTTTTAATTTAAAATGTAGATTAGCTAAGCTATTTGTGAGGTGTTTGGGGGGAGGTGTTGCAAAACAACCCAACTCAGGGCGACTCCAGGCCTGGATAAATAGGGAGGTTGGAGTTAAGAAGGGCAATCGTCCTTAAAACCTCTGTCAGAACCAGTCATGAATTGAACGTTCAAGATAGAAACAGCCGCACGAGGATCTTTATAACCAGCGACCCTTACTAGGATTGAGCCAAGAAGTATAACTCGTCTTTCCGCGTCGATTTGAAGTTAGTATGCCAAAACAAGCATGATCAAACACAACACCCAAACATGACTCATTTTCAACCGTATCAGTTCTGACCACGTCGACATTACCTAATACTATTGCCCTTCAGTATAGTTAATGCTACTAATCCAGTTCCAGGGAGAGGCTCGGTGACCTGAGCCTCTCCCTGGGACCAGATTCATAGCAGAATACTGAATGCTAACTCCAGAATGCTGACTGCTGAATTCGGAGTCTAGAATGTAGTCTCTAGAATGCAGAATCTAGAGCGTAGAAAGTCCTTCCTCTCAGCTGTGAGGACCAAGTCAATTCCTCTTAGCAATGGCTAAAACCCCTTTTCCTCACCCAACGTGGAATAAAATGTAAGCAACCTTCTATGGAATAGTATTGTGGTAAGGAGTCTAAAAGCTGTAATCTCTTGACTTGACTGGACATTTACAGAATTTAAACATTTTGCATCTCCAATAATTTTTAAAAATAAATGTCTCTTGAAAAAAATGTTGTGAATTAAAATAAACGTTATTCAAAGAAACAAGTTTTACCAGAATTGTCTAGGATAATGTAAAAGATCAACCCTTTAATGAACTGACTCTCAGGGGTGTACATGTGAACAATTCATTAGGATCATTAGGCAATATATTTTTAGAATGAGAGAACGAGATGACGTGGTGTTTCCAGAAAGTCTGTGTGTAGACAATATGCAACTAACATTCCCCTCTTTTCTCCAATTTCAATAATAATAATAATAATAATAATAATAATAATAATAATAATAAATAAATTCTGGGAAGAAAACTCTTTCAGGCAAACTTTGTTCCAGCAAGTAAATTATAAAGCAGCTGCCCAAAGTTCTTTTATTATTCTGGTGCTTCGGTAGGTCTCCCTACCATTGAAAGGAGGTGAATGGCACCAGGGGTACATGCAAGGAATATTTATACCCGAAAATGGGTTTATAAAGAAGGGGGTTGATTTTTGATTGGCTGGTCATATTCCGGAACTCTCTTATTGGCTGCAAATCTGGCTGACTGATGCGGGTGCTGATTGGTTGGCGTCAGGGGCTCTGCTCACAGAGTAAGGAGGAGGACAGCTGTAGGGTTGTCTTGGGTGCACCTTGTTGTTCTCCTGGTGGTGGCCAGCAGGAAGAGTGTTTCCTGATTAACATTTAGTTTAGGTTTCCACCACAGAATGGCAAGGGTATCCTTGCAGTGCAGGTCTCAGTGGTCTATGCCACCATCGAGGATTTGGGTATTCTTTACAATCTGGTGGCATTGGGGAATGTTGCAGCATCCCTCA
This sequence comes from Macrobrachium rosenbergii, assembly GCF_040412425.1. Taxonomy (NCBI): domain Eukaryota; kingdom Metazoa; phylum Arthropoda; class Malacostraca; order Decapoda; family Palaemonidae; genus Macrobrachium; species Macrobrachium rosenbergii. The sequence goes on along the minus strand of NC_089789.1, from coordinate 4,334,943 downwards.
TACAATGTTGGTACGCCACCCCTTCATGTAAATGGACAACAATCCTCTTAAAAAGGAGAGTCGTTGTCATGCCATGTAAGAATTATGACATCCATTCTTAGGGCACAGTATTCAGTAGACTACTCCTCTCTCTTCATGGGATTGCTGCTGATGGAGGGGCTGTCCTTTACGAGGTACTGGGCAGTCCTATGATCCTTATAATAGATTGTAAGGTTGATTGTCATGTCTACTTCAGCAGGGGTTACATGAGTCTGAATGATGTGCTTGAGGGCTGCCTTGTCCATCTTATACTCTGTATTCATGTATCCCCTGTATTCTTGCACTCTCCTAGGAAGCCACAGCTCTCCCACTGAAACCACCTATCGATACTGTTCCTTGACGCCTTACTACTTGGTGGTAAGAATATCTGTTGTTAACTAGTGTCTGGGCGACATGTTTGAGTTCATCGAGTTTGTAAAATGGAGGAATGATTCTTCTTTAAACATTCAACAAAGTGTCTCCAGCTCGACCTCGTCAGTAATGTTGATGAAGGTATCATCTATGTGCCTTATGAACAGGACAGGCTTTGGGATCCTGGTGAACAAGCACTGCTCGATAACTGCATTGCTGGATGTAGAGTCTTCACCAACATGCCCATCGACAAGACAGTATGGATGATTCTTGACAAGACCTATAGGGATGAATCCTTTCCAGCTTTAAACATCCGAGAAGAGTCCCTCTGCCACCTACTGTAGATGTGCATAAAGGAGACTCCATTTGTCGGTCAACAGGGATGACCATGGACCTAAGATTGAGAGTTGTCATGGGTTCTCCCCTTAATGTGTTGTTTGCCAGCTTCTACCTGAGAGTAATTAAGCAGCACACCTTCAGCAGGATCCCCAAGCCTGCCCTGTACGTAAGGTACATAGGCAACACCTTCGTCAACATTGCCAACAAGGTTGAGCTGGAGACACTTCGTTGAACATTTGAAGAAGAATCAGTCCTCCATTTCATGTGGGAGAGAGCTGATGATAATGCCCTCTTGGATGTCCATGTTATCAGCACTTCCCTTGGCTTTGAGACGAAGGTCTACAGGAAACCATGTGACATTGGGTTCTGCCTAAATAGCAGTCGAGAGTGCCCAGATAAATTCTAAACATCTGTAATAAATGCCTTTGTCAGCCGTGCCCTCACCCATTGCTCTTCTTAGAGTACCATCTCCGACAAACTTGAGTTCATCGTTCAGGCAATAGTTAACTGCTGATATTCTTGCCATTAAGTAGTAAGGTGGTATCAGTGGGAGAGCTTCGCCCCCTGGGAAGGAGCAATGACCATAAAATTATTCTACAGGGATACGTGAATACAGAGTGTAAGAAGGATGCGGCAACTCTCCAGTACTTCATTTGGGCTCATTAAACCCAGCTGAAGTAGACATGACGGTCAACATTACGATATATTATAAGGATCAGATGACAGCCCCTCCATCAGCAGGGATCCCATGAAGACGAGAGGAGTTAGTTTATCAAATACCCTGCCCTGAGAATGGATGCCACCATTCTTACATTGTATAACAACATCTTGCCCTCTAAGGGGTAGCTGTCCATCTCTATGAAGGGACAGTGCACTAACACTGCAAGAGGGAACATGGCAACGCCTCCCCCCAACACCAGAAAAGCATACCAGAACCCTTGATAGTGATATGGACCACTGCTGCCTCCACTACAAGGAGGCCTTGCCATTCTGTGGTGTAAACCTACACTAAATGTTACTCAAGAAACCCTTCTCCTGCCGACCACCGCCAGGAGAACAACATGGTGCACCCTTGAGGCAACGTTACGGCCGCCCTACTCTTCCAGCTGTGAGCAGAGCCTCCTGGCACCGACCAATCAGCGCCCGCGTCGGTCAGCCGTACTCGTAGCCAATAGGAGAGCTCTGGAATATGACCGGCAATCAAAAATCACCCTCCTTTGTAAACCTGTTTTCGGATACAAATATTTCCTGCATGTACACCTGGTACCATTCACCTCTTTTCAATGATAGGAAGGCCTACCGAAGCTCCTGAGTAATAAAGGAACTTCGGACAGCTGCTTTATAATTTACCTGCTGAAGCGAAGAAACTTACAAACCAAGTAGAGAAGGTGAAATATAAGCTCAACGGCATGCAGAGAGCCATTCTTTTCAACAAAATAATAATAATAATGATATTTCCAATTTTGAGAAAGTTTTGACATTATTAGATGTTTGATAAATTAATTCTTTAACCTAGAGCGTTTTCGAATTCCGTGATATATTAAAAGATACCAATAATCTTGTGTTGGAGCCTCTTTGAAAAATGAAGAATATGTCATTATAATCTTATTCCTAAGTGAATGAGTGATCATCGAATAAAGTAGAGTAATTATTTTCCTGTTCCTTCATCCACACTCAAGCTAATTTACACTTGCTAGGGTACTTCGGGTTTCTTATGAAAATCTTCCCGAATGACAGTAAAATTGCATTGTTACTTATAAAGACATTATTGTAATGAAAGAAAACGCAGGAAATAGTTGCAATGAGGTTTGTTCACAGAGGTGGTAGGAGGATTCTGCGATCCTTGTATTCAGAAATGAGAAAAAGATCTCAATTTTAAATATTTTAAATTTTTAGCGAAGCTGCAATGAGATGGAGAGAAATGTTTTCAGGGGTAGTAGAAATTTTCATCTTAAGTTTAATACAAATGAATACTGTAGGCAGTAGACTTCATGACAATGTGAAGCCTTTTTCCGATAGACAGAAAGAAGAACGAGTGTTACATCAAAAACCCCTATAAGCAAACAATAAAAACAGAATTCCAACTACAAAGGGACTCTGATTAAAAATAAAAGGAAAAATGGGTATAAAAATTAAACAAACTAGAAAACTATCTTAAAAGCAAAATGAACAAGAGGGAGTAAAGAAAAGAAGTGGACCATAAAAGGAAAAAGGTGGTTTCTGACCCTCTCTCTCTCTCTCTCTCTCTCTCTCTCTCTCTCTCTCTCTCTCTCATTTGATAATTGCAAAAGCATATTTTGGACAATAGCATTAGTATCGCCATGTCACATTTTTTCTTGCTATTATTCCGGAAAATTCATGTTGCCTTCGATGAAAACGAACTTACAATTTCTTTTAATTGTTACTTGGTGACTCTCTTATACCTGAAAATTATTTTGATACTGTTATCACTTTCATTTAGTGAGAAATTGGAAATGGTTAAATATTGGCAAGAAAACTTCAATATATGCGAAATGATGTCACGGGACTCTGGTAATAATGTAGGAAAGTGATTAGCTTCTGGGAGCCATGAATTACGTATCATTACGAAACTGGACCATTAGGGCAGCCCTTTTAATCTTATTACCATGCAATATAAATATATATTAAAATGCTTGCTTTCTTTGATTTCAGCGTATTAATTTCAGGGCAGGACATTTACATCACTGAAAATTTAGTCGCATGGAGCAAGACGATGCCTGTTTTTTCCTGGTTACTTTCAGACACTCACACACATATATATATATATATATATATATATATATATATATATATATATATATATATATATATTTATATATATATATATATATATATATATATATATATATATATATATATATATATATATATATATATATATATATATATATATATATATATATATATATATATAGATAGTTAGATACAAAGATAGATTTATACACACATATACATACATATATATATATATATATATATATATATATATATATATATATATATATATATATATATATATATATATATATAAAGATAAAATCCACGAAGGAAACGGAAACACTGGAGTGCTGTGAGGCCTTTCGACGCTATGTCCTTTACTTAGCAGACTGAAGAAATATAAAAGTATGTTTACAAAGAAAGCTCATATAAATGACAGATGGGGATTATAAAGGAAACATATGTACCTGGAATCCAACACAATTGAAGAATTAGTAGAACTGCCAAAAACAGGATTAAATATTTAAGAGGTTTTTACAAAGGATTAGGATCAACCGTTCAGGAGCAGAGACAGGACAATTAAAAGATTATACAGGTTCGCGACTGACCACCTAAAAATTTTTAGTACAACACAATAATTCTCTTTTTTTTGTAAACAATAATAACTTTTTGCAAGATGAACATTTTTACAAATGAAAAATTATATTAAACATACGGATATATAGAAAATATATATCAAGTAGCTAACTTGTAATTAAGTCAGTGACTTTATCTTTTAGGTCATTCTTGAACATTTTTCTAATACAGGGGTCCAAATAATACATGCCAGGGCTAGGATTAAAATTACAACTGAAAGTAAGCTGGATAATAGCGGACTCCAATAGATTTCTTGAAGAGAAATCTTTCGATCTGGCAATCACTGAACTTTCAGTCCAATTTATCCTGTGAGAGTTTTCACTTAAATGAATGAATATAGCATTGGATGCTTGTCCAGTTTTGACTGAATACTTATGTTGCTTAATAAGTACATCAAAATCTTTGCTAGACTGGCCAATATAAAAAGAAGGGCAATCCAAACATGGAATTTTATATATTATGTTGTTGTTTTCTTTAGGGCCATTTTTTATTAACATTCTTTTGAGTGTGTTATTATAAGAAAAAACGAGGTTTACTTTAAAAGGTTTTAACAATGATTTTATGTTTTCAAAACCACTAAAATAAGGCAAGCTAAGAATGTTCTTAGGGGTTTCTTTCTTCATGTTACTTTCACTATAAAACTTTTTTGTGGGCTTTGTTATAACAAATATCTAGTATATGTGAAGGATAACATAAATCTGTCCCTATTTTTCTTATGTATTCAATTTCTTTATCCAAATACTGGGGACTGACAATGCGCAAGGCTCGTAAAAACATAGAGGGAAAAATTGATATTTTGATGTTGAGGTGATGGCCTGAATAAAAATGGACATAAGTTAAGTTGTTGGTTGGTTTCCTATAAATACTGAATTTACATTGAAATGGTTCTCTATCTATTAGAACATCTAAGAAAGGGAGGCAATTGTCTTTTCTAATTTTAACGTAAACTTAATGGATGGTACCTGGTTATTCAAATTAGAGAGTAAATCATTTACATCAATACCAGCAGGCAAAACAGCTAAAATATCGTCAACATACCTTTACCACTTATAAATGATATTAGGTATATATCGTTTTTCAAAGAATTCCAACAAGTTTGAGAGGAGTGGGGATGAAGGGTTGCCCATTGCCATACCAAATATTTGTTGGTAAAATGCACCATTGAATATAAACTTACAATCACAAATGCACAACCTAGTGAGAGAAATGATATGACTTACAGGTAGAGGTAATTCGTGATGGATTAATTCATTACTAAGATACTCTAAAATAGAAATTTTAGTAAAAGGGAACAAACATCAAAACTAACGAATCTATCAGTGGGGCAAAAAGTGATTTTGTTTAATTTATCAACTAAATCTAGACTATTATATACGTGAGAATCTGAGGTAGTTCCAAGTAACGGAGACAAGAGTTTGGTAATATATTTCGAAAGTTTATATGACATTGAGCCAACAGTACTGATAATAGGCCGCATAGGATTGTTTTCTTTGTGAGTTTTTACTAATCCGTACAAGTAAGGTAACGAGGGAAATTTTACCGACAACTGACCTATTAGTTCTTTTTTATCTTTAAGGATTTTTTTTCACTGTGTTGTTGAAACTTTTTATGACTTGATCAAGGGGATTTTTTGTTAGTTTTTTGTATGTCGTATCATCATCCAGTAGGGCTTGCATACGTGATATGTAATCAACTTTATCTAAAATCACAATACTATTCGATTTATCAGCTTTTGTGATGTGGATTGTATTGTCGTTTTTAAGGTCGGTCAAGCTTTTCTTATAGCGGGCAGGGAAATTGCTTTCATGCCTAACATTCGCAGCTCCATAAATGATACCTTTAACTATATCAATATGACTTTGAGGAATATCACAATGTTTTTCAAATAAACGTAGGGACGACGCAATCGTTAAAGCAGAGGGTCTGTTAGATACAAAGAAGGATAAACCATATCCAAGCGCACTCACAACATTTTCACTTATTTGTTGACTTGATAAATTTATAACACAGTCATTGCGTGCACTATGAGTCCAGTCACTGCTATCAATAAGATTTTTTAGTATTCTGTCGAGTTTCCTTGTTAGGGCATCTGTAGTCCTACGAAGTTTTCCATAAATTTCTTGTCGCAGCGAGTCCTTCCAATTATCCGGGATAGAATGATTAAATGAAATTCTGGCTTTTTCTAGTTTAAAAAGATATGACAATCACCCATTCAACGAATTCAGTGCCATGCTGTTAAAACGCCACATAGCAGCCGCAAAGCACATTACACTTCAACCAACAACAATATCTTAGTTTTATTAAGATTTTCTGAACAAATTCATCCCGCTACCAAAAAAGTTTACTCCCTTCTATTACAGTATCAGTATTTAGTCCATCCACCATCGCTGGCGATGACATCTTGTAGTCTACTGGGGACGGAGGCTACACGATTGTAGACGATGTGTTGATTTTTCCTGAATATCTCCCATTCGGACATGGTGTGCTGGAGGAGCCGCCTTGATGATCGCTCTTGGCCTGGGAACCAAGAGTTGACGATGGTCCCCCAGCAATTTTCCAAGGGATTCATGTCACACCCCTTACTTGGCCAGTCCAGCAGGTATTCGCCATCTTCTAGCCTCAAACTTCAAGGGTGATTTTTCCTTGTTTTAAGAAACTACTCACGGCGTTTGTTTCCTTTTTGACTCGCAATGACTCAGCACTGAGTGTTGTAACTACAGAATATCTGCCATAAATGCAGACGTATGCCGAGCAGTTAAACTCATGCACAGAAATACGAGAATTTGATCCAATGATCGTCGGTTGTGACCAAACAAACGTCCAACCATAAGGAAGAATCGACTCCCATAATAACCCCTGCGACATTTACTAAGTCAAGACCTATGACCCCATTATACTTAAGAGGGTAATGGCGCCCCTTCTGACACCAACCACACTGTATCAGCTCTGTTACACTGTGTCTCCTTTCCGTCTGCCTCCTTCTTGCTGTTGTCCTCTCTCTTATAACTGTCTCTTTGTTCCTCCTCCTTCAGTGTCTTCTGGGCCTATGGAGGTCTTTCTCTCCTTAACTTCTGCCTTCTTAATTTCTTCATGCTTAATTTGAGTTACGTAAGGTCCTACACGATCTGATGCTAGTTGTCTTTGTAATAACAAGAATTTGGAATGCGGCTGTTGATATTACAATTATAATTAAAGAGTAGTAGGCATGCTGTTATTTGATAGATAAGGCTTTTATTGGTAGATAGCTAAATCCCATCATTACAAGAGAGCTCCACGAAAACCGAGTTAAGTTCTTCGGTCGGTAACAGCAAGTAATAATATTATTACGACAAAAGTTGAACAGACGGGTTTTCTCGCCTCCATGATGGGAAAATAAACCTGCAGAATAGATTCAGTTATATTATTTTCCTTAAAGGAGAAACTAGAGAGAGGGAGCAGAAGTTATAAATGCGTGCTTGAAAGGGTGAGAGTGAAGGGTGGAGGGAAAAATGTTGGGGGAGGAGGTGTGGAGTTGCGGGTTTCATCGTGCGTCTGGATGCACAGTTCCAGTGTTACCAGATCACACCCAGCCCTTGTGGCTGAAATGAGTGTACTTATTCCTGTGGCTGACTGTACATATTATACAACATAAGTATTCTGTCAAAACTGGACAAACATCCAATGCTATATTCATTCATTTATGTGAAAACTCTTACAGGATAAATTGGACTGAAAGTTCGGTGATTGCCAGATCAAAAGGTTTCTCTTCACGAAATCTTTTAGAATCCGCTGTTAAACAGCTTACTTCCAGCTGTAATTTAACATTAGCCCTGGCATATTTTATTTGGACCCCTGTATTAGAAAAATGTTCAAGAACGACCTAAAAGATAAAATCACTGACAATTACAAATTAGTTACCTTATATATATTTACTATGTATTCGTATGTTTAATATAATTTTTTATTTGTAAAAATTTTCATCTTTCAAAAATTTGTATTTTTACAAAAAAATAAAAACGATTGAGTTGTACTTCTATAACATTTTTTGGTGGTCAGTCACCTCCTTGTATAATCTTTTAATTGTCCTATCCCTGCTTCTGAACGGTTGAGCCTAATCCTTTGTAAAACCTCTTAAATATTTAACCCTTTTTTGGCTTTTCCACTAAATCTTCAATTGTGTTGGATTCCAGGTACATATTTTTTCCTTTGTAATCCCCATCTGTCATTTGTATGAGCTTTTTTGTAAACTTATTTTTATATTTCTTCAGTCTGCTAAGAAAAGGACTATAAGTCAAAAGGCCTTGCAGCACTCCAATGTTTTTCTTTCCTCCGTGGATATTGTTTTTATTTATATATTCATCAAATTCCATATTTTTGTGATTCAGATATACATAATTATAACATATGTATATATATATACATATATATATATATATTTGTATATACATAAAAAGTAGATATATCCAATATCACAATGCATCACAAGATCCACATCAGCAGGTGAGTGAAAACTGGGACTTTGAACAAGTGCTTCTGCAGTTTATTCTACATTTTTAGTTCACACGAAAGTACTTGTTCAAAGAAGTATATATATATATATATATATATATATATATATATATATATATATATATATATATATATATATATAGAACTAGTCACTTTTACCAGGCACATATGTAATTCGAGAAGTTAAGAGGGCATATATATATATATATATATATATATATATATATATATATATATATATATATATATATATATATATATAGTGGCCAGCTATAAACATCAGCTGTAAAAGGGGCCAGCAGTAAACATCACAAGGGTCTGGCTATAAACACCACAAGGGTCCAGCTATAAACATCACAAGGGGCCAATATAAACATCACAAGGGCCAGCTATAAACACCACAAGAGGCCAGCTATAAACATCACAAAGGGGCCAGCTATAAACATCATCATCAAGGGGGCCAGCCAGTAAACATCACAAGGGGGCTATCAACATCACAAGCCAGCTATAAACATCATAAAGCCTAAACATCACAAGGGGCCAGCTATAAACATCATAAGGGGCCAGCTGTAAACATCACAAGGGGCCAGCTGTAAACATCACAAGGGGCCAGCTGTAAACATCACAAGGGGCCTGTAAACATTATCAACATCTGTAAACATCATAAGGGGCCAGGTAAACATCCAGGGGCTATCAACATCACAAGGGGGCCAGCTATAAACATCATAAGGGGCCAGCCGTAAACATCACAAGGGGCCAACCATAAACATCACAAGGGGCCAGCCGTAAACATCACAAGGGGCCAGCTGTAAACATCACAAGGGGCCAGGGTAAACATCACAGGGTCCGGCTATAAACACCACAAGGGGCCAGCTATAAATATCACAGGGGCCACTATAAACATCACAAGGGGGCTATAAACACCATAAGAGGCCAGCTATAAACATCATAAGGGCCCAGCCGTAAACATCAAAGGGGCCAGCTATAAGCAGGGGCCAGCTATCAACATCACAAGGGGCCAGCTGTAAACATCACAAGGGGCCAGCTATAAACATCACAAGAGGCCAGCAGTAAACATCACAAGGAGCCAGCTATAAATATCACAAGGGCCCTGCATTAAACATCACAAGGGACCAGCTGCAAACATCACAAGAGGCCAGCTGTAAACATCACAAGGGCCCTGCATTAAACATCACAAGGGACCAGGGCAAACATCACCAGCTACAAACATCAACATTAAACATCACAAGGGACCAGCTACAAACATCACAAGAGGCCAGCTATAAACATCACAAGGGGCCAGTTATAAACATCACAAGGGGCCAGCTATAAACATCACAAGGGACCAGTAAACATCACAAGGCCAGCTATAAACATCACAAGGGGCCAGCCATCACAAGGGGCCAGCTATACTTCACAAGGGGCCATCATCACAAGGGACCAGCTACAAACATCACAAGAGGCCAGCTATAAACATCACAAGGGGCCAGTTGTAAACATCACAAGGGGCCAGCTATAAACATCACAAGAGGCCAGCTGTAAACATCACAAGGGGCCTGCATTAAACATCATAAGGGGCCAGCTACAAACATCACAAGAGGCCAGCTATAAACATCACAAGGGGCCAGTTGTAAACATCACAAGGGGCCAGCTATAAACATCACAAGGGGCCAGCAGTAAACATCACAAGGGGCCAGCTGTAAACATCACAAGCCAGCTATAAACATCACAAGAGGCCAGCAGTAAACATCACAAGGAGCCAGCTATAAATATCACAAGGGCCCTGCATTAAACATCACAAGGGACCAGCTGCAAACATCACAGCTGTAAGGCCAGGGGCCCTGCATTAAACATCACAAGGGACCAGGGGCATGCCAGCTTAAACATCACATTAAACAGGGACCAGCTACAAACATCACAAGAGGCCAGCTATAAACATCACAACATTATAAACATCACAAGGGGCCAGCTATAAACATCACAAGGGACCAGCTGTAAACATCACAAGGGGCCAGCTATAAACATCACAAGGGGCCATAAACATCACAAGGGGCCAGCTGTAAACATCAAACATAAACATCACAAGGGCCAGCTATAAACATCACAAGGGACCAGCCGTAAACATCACAAGGGGCCAGCTATAAACATCACAAGGGGCCAGCTGTAAACATCACAAGGGGCCAGCTATAAACTTCACAAGGGGCCAGCTGTAAACATCACAAGGGGCCAGCTATAAACATCACAAGGGGCCAGCTATAAACATCACAAGGGGCCAGCTGTAAACATCACAAGGGGCCAGCTATAAACATCACAAGGGGCCAGCTATAAACATCACAAGGGGCCAGCTATAAACATCACAAGGGGCCAGCTATAAACATCACAAGGGGCCAGCTATAAACATCACAAGAGGCCAGCTGTAAACATCACAAATATATATATATATATATATATATATATATATATATATATATATATATATATATATATATATATATATATATATATATATATATATATATAAACATCAGGTCAAGCAAAAGAGACTCTATTGGCAGGCAGCATACGAAGATTTCCTCAACCCTAAGACGCTACAATGCTTCTGTCGTTTGTGTCCCTTTTCAGACCTTCTGTGATCTCTTAATGAAATAAGTCTTCGACATAATCACACGTATATTCTCATCGCATGCTGGTGAGCTTACTTGACATCAAGCGTTTAGAGCCCAAGGGATTAGATACGAGGTCGTGCTAATGCCTAAAGAACCAGACTGTACTACTTACGATGACTGGGGACTAGAGTTTGCAAAGATTATTTTGAAATTGGCAGTACGAAATCATGGCTTTTACTAACATCATATTATGATGTAAGTGCTTTATTTCGTTAGCGTTTGGTGATAAATGGAATATTTATTATATTTGCAAAATCCAAACGTTTCATAAGCCGAACATTCATTATCTTAAATGAATGATTAAGATGATAAAAATTAAGGATCAGGTTTTACGACGCTTTGAGCCTCTGGAAAATATATATCTATACAATTTCCCTTCCTAAAACAAAGATAGAAGTCGCACCGTACCCTACAAAATTTCTCAAATGAAAGAAAGAAAGAAAAAGAACACTTGCGTTTGACCCTAAAGCTGCTAGACTCATGGAGAGAGAAATAGACTTGCCACAGGATAGAGTAATGAAACTTTTCTTTCCCTCCAGCTAAGCCCCAAATAAATTAAATGAGCAAACATTTAAGCAGATTCTCGAAGAAAACCTGCACATCTGTTTGTAGCACAACAGATCCTGGTCTTCGCCCTAAATGTTCCCAAGTGTAATTGGTAAGACTGAAAACAGACGACAGCATCTTTTCATAAAAGTAAGTAAATAGAAAAGTCATACATTTAATGCAAACTTCCATTTCGCTTTCAAACCCGCGTTTTATTCTTCTGTTAGCATTCCCTTTGCCTGAACCTAAACTTTAATAGCATCGGCGATAATTAGCAGCTTCGTTCATCATTCTATGGAGTGGTAACCTTCACCAATTATTGCCTCTCTTTCTCTCCTGTTTGCATAACTTCCTGTTTAAAGTGAAGCATCGTAAAAAAAAAAAAAAAAATACAAGTTATCAACAACTTCCTGTTTCTAGAAGGATAAAAGATATTTCCCGTTCTGGAATGTTTAATGTATATTTAACGAAGAGTTCACTGGAGAACTGACTTCATCTTCCTTTTGCTCCCGGAAGGAATGTATCTCATTACTTATGGAAGTGGCTGGAAGCGAGCATTGTTTACATACTTGGGAAGAGCCACATTCATTGTTTTATTCAAGAAAAACTTGTAATTTTGACCGTTTCAGTGCATATAACCTTTATAATAACATCAAAATTCACCCCCTCAAAGCTCCTTTCTCTCTCTCTATTTATCTATCTATTCATCTATCTACTCTCGCTTGAATTTTGCTCGTTGCATCCTAAAAATAAGTGATAAAATAGTACCACACTTAGTATCAGAGTTTCTGGCAAAAAGTTTTTTTTAAGCATCTTATATGGGAAGGAGGTAAAAACAAAAATACTGAAAAATGTGATTGCGTCACACTTTCAGAATAGCATAGGTGCTCTATTCTGGGGCTTATATGGACTTAGTATTCGGTTCTAAGGCTATTTTGAAGTACGATAACTCAGAGGTAAACTTCTTAAACAGCCCCCGTACGTCAAATGTCATCTCAGAAGCATTTCTGGTATTTAATAACGTTATAGATATTCATCTTTTAGATTAAAAAAATAAACCTGATGATTTATACAACACGATACAAAAAAAAATTTATAATGAGGGAACTGCCAAATTATGTTATTGGAAGCCCTGTGTCTATATTTTCTTATCAAAATATTTCTCCATATCTGTTTTTTATTAAACGGAATTAATTTTCCTCTCTTTGTATAGTACATACCAGCCTTCAGAATCAAAACTCATATGATCTTACAACATATTGTTGTATACATTTTGTGTAATGAGAACAAACTCAGCTTCCCTTTTGGTCATCTTTTTTATTTGAATGCAGGCTGTGGTACAGGCAGATGAAGGCCACACAAAATATTAAATACTCAGAGAGAAACTTACATAAATACCTGTTCTGAATTACTTTTGTCTTTGTCCATAACAATTTTAGTTTGTGCTGTAGAGGGGCGAGGGGGGAGCTCTAATTTTGAAACACCTTGTATATATATACATATATATATATATATATATATATATATATATATATATATATATATATATATATATATATATATATATATATATATATAGAGAGAGAGAGAGAGAGAGAGAGAGAGAGAGAGAGAGAGAGAGAGGGTTTGTATGTGTGTATGTGTTTTGTTTATGTCTGCGCGTTCACCTTCTCTTCCCTGATGTGAAAACATCTTCAGTCAGTGTAACTGTTCTTGTCACCTGCTTAAAAATGAATTCACTCTGAAAACAATGACCCACGCCTTTGATTTTCCCTTGAAGTCCTATTCTGTCATCTTCCGTGCTTCCGAGCGGACCCTTTTCTTCCTCGTTCTGCTTTTCAAAGAGGCCAGAGGCATCCCTTCTTCCTGTCAAAGGACTTCGTCGAAGCTGACTGCCTTTGAGGTGCCTGGTTATGAATGAGGGACTTAATGATATACCATTATTCTGCCTTTGATGTCCAAGACGGTAATGAAAATGTGTATTTCACGACGGCTAATAACTGATACCAGGAATGACAATGAATGTCTACGGGGACTGAACCAAATCTAAAGCACTGTTTCTCCATCACTTTCATTTCCTGAGTTTTGGAAATTAATTATATTCCAACTCATGATCAGTTTTACTCTGACGTTTGCTGTTGTAAGTTCACTTCAAAGTGTCAACATCTGGGAAAATTAAGTTTTCTTCCTCTGTTGTTATGGTCTCCACAAGTTTCTATGCTTTTTTTTTGGGGGGGGGCATATATGCCCGTTATCTTCATGCTTCATTTAATCATATAAATACCTGTCGTTCCTTGCGATTTCTCTTTCAAGACTTTTTTTTGATATTTTTGAAATGTTATTCCTTTTATCTCTTAACAATGATATAATCTGATATTTATACACATCACATCTTCCATATTAAGAATATTTATGATGTAAAGTCATGACCTGTAAAACAATTGTTCTCCGTGTTAATAGCCCAAAGAAATTAAAAAGAACGAGATAGAGAAAGTGGGCCGATGCAAATAAGAAAGATAAACTAATCAGAACAAATTCCTCTATATAGTTACTGGATGTTAGGTAAAACAAGAATTGTCATTCCTTCGGCTTCTATGTCAGTCTTCTTGAATGAGGCTCCTACACTCTTGTCCTTTTTTAACCATCCTGGTTGCAGCCGCCATAGTTCAAAATGCCGATAAAAAAAAAAAAACCCCTAAAATATTAATGAAAATAAAACTACCCAATTCATACAACAATAACAACACTTCATATCAGCAATGAAAGTAATATTCGTGATCAAAATTTGGCTCATTATTTTAATCACTCATCGGCGATAGTTTTCATTCATGTTATGAAGTCTGTTCAGGGATTCCGATCCGGAATGACTATTGTTGCCAGATACTGACAAACATTCATCAAAGGCTTTCCTGGCGAAAAACTCAGAAAAGTTCTCCGAATACTGAAGCCGCTTTGCATCGCTTTCTGTATTTCATTTAGGGACTGCCAAAGTCTTTATCTTTTGCAATGGGATTAAAAATGAGTGTCAGTTCCTTCTGTTGACGGATAAGAGCAAAAAAAAAAAAAAAAAAAAAAAAAAAAAAAAAAGTTACTAAAGACGACAGAGAACAAAGATGGAATGTTATCTTAGAATGGCGTCTCAAAAAGGATTGCTTTGATGTCCTTACAAAGAAAAGGTTAAAAAAATCAGTCCTCACAGTTGAAGTACTAAAATGTCTATGGCTTAGGCGTCAAATCTATATGAAATAAATAAAACATAAAGAATGTATATCAGAGTTAATCTTGAGGTATATAGTGCTACAGTTCTGTTTGTATTTCATTCATTTATAACCATTACGAAAAAAATGTCGTAACTACTTGATTTTGCGTAATCCGTGTTTTCCAGATTCCTGAGAAAGACTAGGACTATAATTATCCTCCGTTCCAAAGCCTCGTATGCTCACAAACCACTCACTTGAAAGAAATGCTAAATGGCTCTCTTAACACAGCCAAACCTGAAAGAAGTGAGCCTGCACAAACTTCGTGATGTCTTGAAAACTAACACTCGCAGGAACTACGAAAGATTCACTTAAAACTCAAAACTTCTTGTTACTCGAGGCCCTCGAATCGTATCTTTGAACTTGGGGTAGTGTAGACTAATCTCTAGTACTTACAGTGTTGATATCAGCTTTAAAATCTAATTCTGGAAAACCTTAGGATGAATACAGTCACCACCCTACTTACGAACATTCAAGTTACGAATACTCATTGATACGACCGACAGGGCCACAGGTTCAGATTTAGCTCTGCGCGCCTATTCTTCTGGTAAGAATTTTTCCAAAGAACAGAAGAACACGAGGAAGAAGAAGAACCCGTTCCTTTTACCCCTTCCCTAATTATCCCGAGTATTCTCGTGATTAACTACCATGTATTCTTCATGCAATCATATATATATATATATATATATATGCATATATATATATATATATATATATATATATATATATATATATATGTTATATTATATATATATATATATATATATATATATATATTATATACAATATATATATATATATATATATATATATATATATATATATATATATATATATATATATATATATATATTAATACAGTATATATAAGAATATATATATAAAACATATTTATAATTGCAACAATATATATATACTTATTCTATATGTTCATATAAAATATGGACAGATGAAATGTTACAGGAGTATGTATACATAGCATATGTAGGTATATATTAAGTCTGAATGTCTTTTACTGAATTCCACAGCAGAATAAGAAATAAAGAAGTCCCATAAAACACTATTTGAGTTTTGCAACCATATATTTGATTTCATTCTGTGCCTGTTCACTGGTAAAATATGGACTCAAATTCTCCCGGGCAAACTTCCAAGCACTACACAGCCTTTTTCTCAAACCCTCCACAAATTCCTTTATTTTCACATCTCCCCTTCGACCAAACTCGAGGATCTCACTGAAAATTTCCAATGGAGATACAGTTATTTTAACACAATGCATGGATCTCCTGAAGGGAGACTGGATGAGGTTTCAGGGTCTAGCTCCACAGCAGGCCCAGGTCTTAGCACGGCTCTTCATCCGCCCAAAGTGTACTGATCCAGTTGAAATCTGGTTGTTCTAGTTATGGCACTGGTGTTTTGTTAGGCCAACGCATACTGTCCCAGCTGGAATCTATACCATATGGCTGTAAGGCAGGTGCAGACTCTGGCACTGTCACAGGCTTGGGTGTTGAAGAAGCTGCCTATGCCTAAGGTATCCAGGAGGGGATCTGGAGGCAGGCCAGGTCTAGACACTGGCTGAGTGGTTCTTGCAGGGCACTTTCTATAATTCTGGGTGTGCCCGTGGGCTTTGCACATACGGCAATATGCCTTACTGTAATCTCTTTTGGAGGGATGATTCGGAAGGGCTCCCTCTCTGGCTTGGCGCAAGGGGTGTCCTCTTAGCCATCCATCTAGTATTGTTCTTAAATATTTTTGGAACCTGTATCCAGTATAGCCTGCACCCAGTCTGTAACTCACATAGGCATTATCTGCCTCATCTTCAGGTGATCATTCTCGGCTGCATTGCTAAAGGTTGAATATTGCAACAACTCTAGATGACTAGTTATGAGTGAGCTATCAGTGCAAAAGTGGCACTGTATTGAAAGGCATTGCCTTTAGGTTGTGCAGTATAGGCACATGTACATGAATAATGATGGGCCATGGAAACAGTTGCACGGAATAGAAATGGGACTCTGACCTAGGCAGAGTATAATGCCAAACAGAATACTAAAGTGGGCTGGCATAAGGTTCCAACTACAATAAGAGTGCCCCTATAGTAAGGAAGACACTAATAAAAATGTGAGGATTAACACAATGCACGGGTCATAGCCTACAAACGCAAAGGTATTATTATTTTACAGTGGACGGGTCAAAGCCTACGAATGCAAAGGTATAATTATTTGAATTTGCTTAACTTGCCCACGGACATAGTGGTAACAGGAGCAGAGGAGTGAGTATTTCACCCAAAATAAAATAGTACGTATGTGTAAAACTGACATTCACTGCAACATATCCTAGAAAATGGAAAAATTCCCAACTTAGTGTCAAGTTTCGGCTGCAGTATAACACGTATGTGCAAATCTAGTACAGCTACCGAGATACCCTAGCTTCCACTGATGTCTGGCTGTGGGGCAGCTCACAACGTGCTTATGGGTTTGAAATATGGAATACATAACCTGCCCATAGACACAATGGTAACACACAGAGCAAAGGTGGAACACGCAAAAAATGATAAAACTAGCACAATTAGCGCATTTATAAGACTAGAAATCCCAGTACAATACTGCCTAGTACATTAAAAGGGTTTGCTTCATTATAGCAGGACAATAGCAATAATTACATTTGCATGTCTAAAGGCGTATTCGCAGTGACAGTGGCTTTTTATAAAAAGACGTGATTCCAGAAATTAATATTTGGCACGTTAATTCGAATGACTTGATTATTGTAGAAGGCAGTGGTCGTAATTTAAGCAACTCATATGCCCAGGGTAATGATCATGTTCCCTATAATAGTGGGTAAGCAAGGAATAATTAAGAAAAAAAAAAAACTCTCTCTCGAATGACATAAACAAAGTGTAGATTAAGAATGCGTAGTAAAAGATAATACCAGAGCTAATAAAATGAGAATTTTCCCTCTACGTTACAGTGAACGATATTGTGGGTGGGGCAGTTATTAATTGCCGTTTCAGCAAGAGGTACATACGGTTGTGTTTATTTCAAAATGCAAAATGTCTATGCTCTTACAAGCAACAATATACTGTCAATAATAAACGCGTGTACTCGTCACTAGATTGTAAGAATTATAAAAATGAATTCCCTAACGATGATATCAAACTTGTGCAATTAATAATCAGTGCATGTTATGAATGAAATGAAATGAAATTCTTATGTACTGAATTTCTTGATGCAAATACTGGGGACAGACAATGAGCGAAACTCGTAAAAACATAGAAGAAAAAATTGACATTATGATGTTAAGGTGATGGCCTGAATAAAAATGGACATAAGTTAGGTTGTTGGTTGGTTTCCTATAAATACTGAATTTACATTGAAATGGTTCTCTGTGTATTAAAACATCTAAGAAAGGGAGTCAATTATCATTTTCTAATTCTAAAGTAAGCTTAATGAATGGGACCTGGTTATTCAAATTAGAGAGTAAATCATTTACATCAATACCAGCGGGCAAAACAGCGAAAATATCGTCAACATATCTATACCACTTTAAAGGAGTATAAATGATATCAGGTAAATATCGTTCTTCAAATAATTCCACATACAGTTTTGAGAGGAGTGGGAATAAAGGGTTGCCCATTGCCATACCAAATATTTGTTGGTAGAATTCACCATTGAATATAAACCTACAATCACAACTGCACACCCTAGTGAGTGAAATAATATGACTTACAGGTAGAGGTAACTAAATGACAGATGGGGATTATAAAGGAAAACATGTACCTGAAATCCAACACAAATGAAGAATTAGCAGAACGCGTAAATATTTAAGAGGTTTCACAAAAGATTAGGCCCAACAGCTCGGAAGTAGGGAAAAGTTAATTAAAAGATTATACAGGTAGAGACTGACCTCCAAAAAATGACTGTAGAAAGAATAAGCTGATTACATATGCCATAAAAGTACAACTCGGTATATTCTCCTTATTGTAAACAATAACAATTTTTGCGAAGTGAACATTTTCACAAAAAAAATATTAAATCTATGAATACATAGAAAATATATATATAAGTAACTAATTAGTAATGAAGTCAGTGATTTTATCTTTATGGTCATTCTTGAACATTTGACTAATACAGGGTCCAAATAATACATGCCAAGGCTGGAAATAAGCTGTATAATGGAAGATTCTAAAAGATTCCGTGAAGAGAAATCTTTCGATCTGACAATCACTGAACTTCAGTTCAGTTTATTCTGTGAAGGTTTTTGCTTAAATGAGTGAATATTGCATTGGATGTCTGCCCAGTTTTGACAGAAAAATGTGCATTGTTTACCAATGTGTGTATATATATATATATATATATATATATATATATATATATATATATATATATATATATATATATATATATATGTGTGTGTGTGTGTGTGTATGAAAAGCTTAAGTGTAATATTATATATTTCGTTTTTCTTAGCTAAGCATTCTTTGGGATATTCTGGACAAGGGTAAATGCGAATCATTGCCTGCGTATTCAGGAGTCATTGCTGACAAAAGCCCTTCATCAGTGTTGCTTCCCATGGAGACAGAGGACATCATTCCTTGGATGATGTTCTGGCCATGTCGGAGTGTTCTGATAACTGGAACTCGTCAAATTCTGGAGGAGCATTCGTTTGTGAAATCACTCTCATGGACGTGTCTTAGGAAGTGTGAATTTTCCATTTTGAGTACAAGCTAGACATTCGGGTCTTGATTTCTTGGTGAAAAGATCCGCTATGTTGGAAGACTTTGTGTACTGCCTGTGAGGTGAGCTGAGACTTTGTTTTGGGTTTTAAATAACTTTGTTTAACATGGACTGTTCTTTGCACTGTTACCATGCTTTGAATATCTTTTCCCCCATTTATTTAAATTTTCTATGTCTCTTGGATTTTTATTGGAGTTCCTGAATTTTGATTTTGCAATGTTTTATTATTTTTGGGGGTTAGTAATGTGGGATATATCCCACATTTTTTTTTTCTCTGTGGCTATTTTTTAAAAGTTCTATTTTTCCCTTTATTTCCTCAGATGCATTGAAAAGACGTTAAATAACTGGAAGGGAATGTGACTTATCATGACTTCGGTCGTGTTACACTCATTTCGACTCTTACCTTGCAGAGACTCAATTAGTTGAAGTTGATAGCACAATCTTACTATAGGTTATTTTTGGGTTGTTTTTTTCTGGGAGATAGATATCCCCGTTACATTTTTAAAATTTTTATTCCAAACCATTTGCTCTGTGAAACGATGGAATATGCCATATTTTTGTAGACATGTTTTTGCTGTTCTTCCTTGGTTCAGTTAGTGACTTGATATATATATATATATATATATATATATATATATATATATATATATATATATATATATATATATATATATATATATATAGTTAGAGAGAGAGAGAGAGAGAGAGAGAGAGAGAGAGGTTGAGCGAGGGGGACTGTGTGTGAGAGAAAAGAGAGAATGCACTAAATCAGCGTTACAATGGCCAATGCTACCGTGATTCCTTTCGAAATATAAGTTAATTTCGTCATTGACCTTATAACAGATGTGGTAAGGGTTATGACCTTATTTCACCTTGTATAACACATTCACATATTATATATATATATATATATATATATATATATATATATATATATATATATAATTTATATATATATATATATATATATATATATATATATATATATATATATATATATATATATATATATATATATATATATATATATATTATATATACATACATATACATTGACTTTATCACATACACAATTGTTCTGTGTATTATTAGAATGACTAAAGGACCTCATTCAAACAGGATGGTATCTAATGGAGTATTCATTCAGAAAAGTTACATTATAGTGTCCGTACGGATACTTGATAATGTGAACTGTTTGTCCAAGAAAGCTTGTAACTTTTTCTGAATAAATACTCCATTAGATACATCCAGTTTGAATGAGGTCCTTTAGTAATATATATATATATATATATATATATATATATATATATATATATATATATATATATATATATATATATATATATATATATATATATATATATTGTTAAGTTCTGAGTCCAGTTGGAAGAGTTAAATTGAATTTTGAATGTGATTTGCCTCTGGGGCCAACACCTAGAGCTCAGAGCATGAGCAATAAATATAATTAACAATATGACTTACCTTGAAATTACATATATTCAAAGAAAATGGGATGGTCACCTTTCATACCAGTCAGTTAGATTGAAGTAATTTATTTACAAATTTTTCAACTAGAAATTAATATGGATAGGCTGGCAGTCCAGCCATCAAGGCACATGCAATGCACAATAAAAGGTGTAATTACAGTTAGCCAATAAATAAAAGGTTAACACGAATCTTATAAACTGCTTAAGACTGGCTGATAAATTATTTTACATTAGCACAATGATAACACTGAGAGGCCTTGTGCGTGGACCTTGTGGATGGCTTCCGCATGAGATTCTTGCACCTGGCAAGATGGGAATGAGTCTTCTAAGGCAATTGTTTTGCAAGGGCAGGGGCGGAACTTTGAAGAGCCAGATAACAGGATTCTGGAAAGGAATTCCATGTCAGTATTCAGTGACACAAAGCTTTTCTCTCACATGAAATTAATTATTAATGATGGAGGGGATTACCAATTAGATGTAATTAGTACATGGTAACACTATGGTGGGAATGCTCTAATTATTATCACAGAACAAACTTAATTTAAGCTTGGAACAAGTCACGAGTGCAAATGTGTGTGCTAGGCTGTGGGAAACAAAGGGACTTTGTTTGGGAGAATGAAAAGTTGGAAATTACTGAACAATGGAGAGAAATTCACGAGAAGGGAAAGAGCACTGGCGTTACTTGCAACTTCAAGACATACCTTATTGCATATGTGCGCGGAGCTCTCTTGCAAAAGATGGATTCAGGCCGCAGAAGTCCCGACACGTGGCCCATGGTAACACCAGCTCAGCGCTGATAAGTTTCAAGCGACCTTGCGCTGTAGAGGTCTGGCACAGAGTGAGATGGTCACCGAGGCGTCCCATTCGATTTCTAGGGACAGGCACAGGACAGCAGTTTTTATCTGGAAGAGCAATAACAACCGGTACGAGGGTTGAAGGGAAATAGGTCTTATAGTTAAGACTAACTAAGGGTCAGCCTAGCAGCCCAATTACTATCCCGACTGGCCCTTGTGCCCTAACGGCTTTCTGTCCCCCAGTATCATACGATATTGGGGTTAGGACGCCTACTCCGTGGGGTCTCCTCCAGCCGCCATGAAATTTGATTTCCGAGCTAATGGACTGGAGGAGGAATTTTCGAAATATATATATATATATATATATATATATATATATATATATATATATATATATATATATATATATATATATATATATATATATATATGCAGTCAAACAGAAACGAGAGAGATAAGAACTGTAGGTCTAGTGCGAGTGATAGGCAAGAGTACAAACCGGGAAAACAGACACCTAATAACTTAAATTTATTTCACCTATTTAATGTATTTCCTCAAGCGATGTAAACTGCGTTTTCGATAAATAAAGAGAGAGAGAGAGAGAGAGAGAGAGAGAGAGAGAGAGAGAGAGAGAGCTAAACAATAAGACACAATCTGGATAAGCAGCATTTCAAATTATCTTGGGGATTGACGGCTCACGAAAGCGGTAATAATCGGCTAACGATATGAAGGCCGATATAAGCCATGTCCATAACAGGACGCAGCTGTGGTCGGAAAATAACCTCGATTCCTGAGAGATATTACAATACAATATTTGTTCAGTTCTAGTTTCGAATACGAGCAAACAACACGGATGAATTAATGGTCCTGAAGTAATGTGTATTGTTTACGATCTGTTCGATAAAGCGGGATACTCTCTGAAATTTAGTTATTAACAACTCTCGGTAGAAATAAAAAAAATATGTTATCCAGAAAAGACAGATTGCCATAAATTAGGTGAAAAGTTTCGCAAGACTTTCTGAACTCACTCGGTACAACGTGGCTACAATTCACTGTGCCCAGATTGACGTCAATAGAATATGGCTGTTTCTCGAATAAAATGGTTTCGAGTGCTAGACTTGTAATGCACAGAATTCACAAAAAGTTTTGCTACGAAAATTCTGTCCCTTTTCCTTAAGCCCACTCATTTGTATTTTCAGTCTGTTCATAGGGCACCTGCAACATAAGAAAGCTTCTGAAAATTAAATATAAAACTAAATATAAGGCTTCCCTCGGAATACGTACACTACGGCAGCATTTTTTTTTTTTTTTTGAGATTCGTTGTAAACATCACCCGAACCTAATCGAGTTGAACTTTGAAATGTCAGGCAAGTCATTCTTTGTTCTACGATTATAAACGTCCGTATTCTTTGGCGCAGCACCAGCGACGAATCAGAATAGGAGTCGAGATGGTTTTAAAATACTATTTTCTCCTTAAATGCCAGAATGCGTTGTTGTACTGACAATCTGAAATTCCCTTCGTTAACATATTTAAACCTCAGACTTCAATTTTCGAGCCTTTTCTTTCGAGATGGATAGGTATTGGATACGGGGCACACTGGTGCTCTACAATCTCCTGATGGCTCTGTATTTAAAAAAGAAAAAAGAATAATAAAAAACTGGTACTTGATGTTGGTGAAGTTCCCGTTGTATGCAAGTTTGCCCAGGACTTTGCATACACTCACCCTTGTAAGTGGGAAATCCAACACAGTTAATTTATTTTTGAGGTATCCTAATATCATTCCGATATCCCCTTCAGTAAACAGACAACGAATATCAAAGCTTACTAACCAGATGTCAGAACTGATAGTGATCCCGTTCAAGTTTTTTTTTTTTTTCGTTGGGTCCAATTTATTAATTATTTGCCTGAAAGTTCTCAACAGCCACGACACCAGTTTTAAGACATTTTCAGCCTAGAGAGCTAATTATATTCTTAATGTTTTAACGGTGCTGTATAAATAGTTGACGATGAAGCATTGGTGGAAAATGAGTATTAAGGTCTCTTGCTTTTCAGTATTCTTCCTACACTGTTGTTGAAAATAACTGAATTGCTTCATCAGGGGCTCAGTCAATTTTGTTATGAAATTGTGTATTTGTGGTTGTAAGTTTATTTCTATATAAACAAACGTTTGGTATGGCAGTGTGTAACCTCTATCACCATTTCTCTCATGTTTATATATGTAGTTTTTAAAACATTTTATTTCTAAGATTATTCAAATACCAGTACCGTAGTTTTGGTATGTAGGTAAAATTTGGAATATCATAGCTAAAGACGTGGATTTAAATAATCTTTGAAAAACTGAATGACCAAGTCCCGTCCATCAAATTTATGCTAGAAATAGAAAAAGGCGGCTCCTTTCCTCTTTTTAGAAAATCATATCATACTGAACATTTTCAGATGAATTTTTGTTAAAAACATAGAAAGAAAACAAAACACTTAATTCCGCACATCACTTTTCAAGACATCGTATTAATGTACTGATCTCCTTATCCTCTTCAATGTCCCTGCGAGCACAGCGTGTTGTCAGTCCAGATTCAGAAATGAATTTATTGACTTACGTTGCCTAGCCCAGATATTTTCTAGTTGCTACAATAAAACTGTAAAGAAATTTTTTTAATAAAAGTAACTGGAATGCAGAACCACCAAAGATCGCCCTTAGTTTCACTTCATTGGTCTCATATTGTCAAATCAGGGTTGAAAATATTTAATGTAAACGCGATCAGATTGTGTAACAAGCCTTTAAAAACGTGCTTATCAGGAGTTGTAGCCACCAGAATAGAAGTAGTGTTCATAGATTCCCAAGAATAGACTGGATTAATTTTACTGGGCCAGAGAAAGAACCACCAAAGATCGCCCTTAGTTTCACTTCATTGGTCTCATATTGTCAAATCAGGGTTGAAAATATTTAATGTAAACGCGATCAGATTGTGTAGCAAGCCTTTAAAAACGTGCTTATCAGGAATTGTAGCCACCAGAATAGAAGTAGTGTTCATAGATTCCCATGAATAGACTGGATTAATTTTACTGGGCCAGAGAAGTACCGATAAATCAATGTAAATGTTTAGTTAGAACTAGCTAAAGAAAAGTGGTCTTTTTGGGCAGACAAGTGAAAAATCATATGAATATGAATTGATCTTATAGTATTATTATAATAATAAAATGTAATGTTATTATTATTAGAAATCTCTTAAATTATGCATCAGTACAGCTCAGTGGTAAAAAAATATCAATTCAAGTCCAGGTCTGTATACGCATAACCCCTTTTTCCTTGAAATATTCGAAGGAGATATGAAGATGACAAAAAAAATACTCAATGATGTTAGTTAATCTATACATTACTTTGTTTCTCCTTGGCTAACCCAGCCCTTTGTTGGCCGACTCGGTAGAGCTTCAGACTGTCATTCGATGGGCCGGAGTTCAATTCCCGTGGCCGGCTGATGAAGAGTAAGAGGAATTTATTTCTGGTGATAGAAATTAATTTCTCGCTATAATGTGGTTCGGATTCCACAATAAGCTGTAGGTCCCGTTGCTAAGTAACCAAATGGTTCTTAGCCACGTAAAATAAGTCTAATCCTTCGGGCCAGCCCTAGGAGAGCTGTTAATCAGCTCAGTGGTCTGGTAAAACTAAGGTATACTTACTTACTTTTGGCTAACCCAGTATCCCAGAACAGTTGTTACTAACCTGAAAACCTACCTCAGCTGCTCTGAGCTTTTTATATGCTTTCATATAGCTTGTTTTTTCGCCTGTTTGTCTGTTTGTCTGTCTGGGTCAAATCTTGTAACTCAGTTTTTTACCTGTTCCCTTCATCCGATGGACTTGAAATTTTGCATAGTTACTCAATCCCGGTGACAATAAAACCTTACATGATCAGTAGGTTAGCAGTGACCTCTAGTGACCCTACAGTGACCTCTCCCAGTATCTCAGGGTTTGTATGAAACTCTTCGGATTTTTCATAACTCCCTTGCAAAGAAACTGAATAATAATTCATTTACTTGTAAAGAAACAGAAAAAAAATCGTTTCCTTGCTAAGAAACAGACAAAAAAATTCACTTCCTTGCAAAGAAACCACCAGTCCTGAAATTCAGGGAACCTGATACCCAATGAAAAGTGTAAAAAAAAAAATCATGCATTCCTAGATGAGCAGAGGACAGTATTGAATTTCCGATATTCGTCAAAAACCCAGTGGGTGGGCACTCAAACCTTCAAAGAGATATTAACATGCTAAAACCTCCACTTTTTAAACAGCACCTTTGATACATCACCTTTCCTTCTTCATTTTAATATTTATGTCGAGCCCATTACTCCCTACCGTCAGAGTTATCATTCATGCCTTTCCCCCCCTCTTCAAAAGGGTTGATATCATATCATGCACGATTTTTTTAAATGTTGACACGAGTCATGCTTATACTCTCTCGTATACAATGGATTTGAAATTAACGGAGATGAATATGTCCTTATGAAAAGGAATTGTAGAGTAGGGTAGATGGTAAACGCAATTGGTGACCTGTCATTTTTACTTCAGGTTTAGTTTTTATTTGTGTAAGACTGGCGGGTTGGAAGTAGTTGTATCCGTCATTAAATAAAAATGCATTTTTTTCCCCTTCTTTGGGCTTTAAATACATTTTTTCCAATTTTGACAAAGAGGGATGGGATACGCTCAGCTAAGTTAAAGTAAACACATTTCCTTATCTGATAAAAACTTATGAACAAACACAGTTCTACACACTCTGAAACAGAAACTATAATCAGTGCTGTACATCTTGAATGTTACACCTTACCTTATACCAGAGTCAAGCGGATATCAAAATTAATGCATAAAATACTCCCATATTATTTGCTGGTTTCTTGTTATGATTTGCCATCTCACATGACATAATAAATGGAGTAGATATTACTAGAAACCACTCGGGATCTAACAAAACTAAATATATTTAGAAATTTATGCTTTTTTTATGACTAGTCCAGAACGCAAAAAGTACATATGTTTGTATCCATTCACACAAAAAAGTATATTTCCTTGACATGAATCATTAAGTTACATTAGAAAAGAGTAAGTGTAATGATCATTTCTTGTTTCCAAAAATTAATGTGAATGATACTATTTCAGTAATCTTTTTAATACTTACTGGTTTATTTGTCTTAATAAACAGTTTATGAACGGCGCGCAAAATTATTTTTATAAAAATGATGTTGAATGGAACATTTTAATTGTGACCATTACGACTTAAAACACATAAAGATCCAAAAGAAAGTCTCTTGACAATTACCTTTTATTAATATTTTAGCCAGGGGAAATAAGCAAGAAATTCTACTGGCACTTTAGAAAATTTATACATACATACACACACACATATATATACATATATACTTATATATATAAATACACACACACACACACACATATATATATATATATATATATATATATATATATATATATATATATATATAATACATACTTATATATATAAATACATTATATATATATATATATATATACATACATACATACTTATATATATAAATACATATATATATATATATATATATATATATATATATATATATATATATATATATATATATATATATATATATATATATATATATATATATATATATATATATATATATATATATATATATATATATATATATATATATATATATATATGAACATAAGAAGGCCCATGAAACACTATTTGAACGTTGCAGCCTTATATTTCGAGCACTCCTTCTCTGCCCCTGTTCACTGGTAAAATATGGACAGATGAAATGTTACAGGAGTATATATGCAAAGCATATGTATGTAGGTGTGGCATTAAGTCTCCGTTTTGGTAATGCAGGTGACGTGTTCCCAGTATATATATATATATATGTATAAGAAGGAGGAAATAAACGAAATTCAACACACAATCTGGTGGTTTTTGGCCTCATTAACTCCTGTTTTGCAATTCAGGTCTCAGGTGGTCGTGTTTCCACCTGGAGCAGAGAGATAGTATATATATATATATATATATATATATATATATATATATATATATATATATATATATATATATATATATATATATATATATATATATATATATATATATATTGTATATATGCTTGACGATGAGGACTGTTAATCCTAGAAAACATGTAACTTTTCCTGAATATACATACAGGGTGTTTTGAAATTAGAGGGGTCCCCTCTAGAGCATATATATATATATATATATATATATATATATATATATATATATATATATATATATATATATATTATTACTATTATAACCCAGACGTCTCGCACAGTGAGGCCCCCCAACCCCCTCCAAATTTACCCCTTTTGTTTATTGAGAACCACATGGCCGATCGTATTATCAACATTCCGATCTGTACCCTTTTTACCTGGAACAGATATTGAGATGACACAGATAATGGGGTCAAGGAGGATATTTTATGCCACTCCCTTTTAAGAGGATTAGCCCAACTAATCCTCTTAAGACGGCCTTCCTAAAGGCAAATTAAGCTGCCTGAATTGTCTTACCTCCGCAGGGAACCCGGGGAAGAGGCTGAACACCTAGGCAGTGATTCATCCTTTGCACCCAACTCATACCCCTGGCCGCGTGCCTTAAAAGGGAAAGACAGCAGCAGTAATGCTCCTACGGGCCAAACAAGGGAAAGGCCCGTGCCAACACAAGAGTTGGCTTAATACAATACAACAACAGGCAGTAAGGAGTTAGTTAGTTGTGGGAGCATAAGACCTGCAGGCGCAGTAAGAGTCCTCCACACAGGCGAGCGGTAACATTGCTGAGAAGATTTTCTTTCCCAGTTTGACTCCCGACTCCAGACTCCAGTCTCCAGTCATCCTCGAGAGAACCTCCATACGTGTGATCTTCCCTCGTCCTTATTTTGTCAGAAACCCCCTTCCTCTAAGGTAAAGTGCGAGTAAAGACGATTCGGTCACGAAAATTTGCCCTTTAGAAAGCCTTCTGTACCAGCATTTCATTTCTGTCCTTGTGCCAGTTTATCCAGTGCCATTTCCAATGTCCTGTGTTCGAGTGTAAAGTGGTCATTCATTCCTCGAGTCTTTGGCACCCTCAGCGCAAACTCGAGACTTGTTCTGTGTTAAATTGTTCCTTTACTGGCGTGTAATGTGTAAATCTCTCTTGCAGAGGGACCCATTCGCAGTGGACTCATCTTGGCCTGTGCCCTACCTTTAATCAAGACTCCCTTAGAAGGATCTTCAGGTGTTGCAAGCCCTTTATCAATTTACTTATCCATTTTCCCTTCAAATCCTTGCTTTTGTAAATATAATTCTTTAATTTAGCCCAAGTGTTTATGTAACATTTCCTTATGAAGTAGAGCAGTCAGCTCATAAATTCTCCCCTTTTTCTTATTTTTTTTACGATTTCCCTTTACGCAAGTCAGAACTCCAAGGCCAATTAAATAAAGTTTCCGTTGCTGGCCTGTAAAATACCATAAACCCAGGGAAATACGTAAAAATGGCGACCTGGCCATAGATCTCGTTTGCAGTTGCATTTTCCCCGCTATTTGTTGCGTCATTGCATTTGCAACTCGCCAGATCAGCTATTAGCAAAGGTAAGCTGGGTGCGAGACAAATTCCGAACCTGTTATCAAGAGCACAGACCAAGAGACTTCCACGTAAGTAATGTGTTTATCTTAGCATAATTTTTTTTTACAGTCGTGACTGTTCTTAAGAATTAGGAATAGAGACGCATGTATTCACTGAGAGAAGAGAACTGCCGTATTAGATTCCTTAATGCATGCCTTTCAGGATAGGTAGTTAGGAAATAACCAGTGCTAACCATTCTTTGCTTCGAGGAATAGTGCGAAATTCCTCTGCGTTAAAATCTTTGCCATATTCTTTGCTTCGAGGAATAGTGCGAAATTCCTCCGTGATAAATTTTACGTCGCATTTCAGATTGGCGAATTATTATTTAGGCGCGAATAAATTCCCATGTGGGACAAGACGAAATCAGCTTGCATTGCTGAAAATACTTCTCTCAGTTTAGTTAAAACCCGAACTAGGTGTTAGGCCCGCAAAATTTGGGCTCCGCTTCTAGGAAAATTACTAGGTAATTTTACTGTTATCCTCTCATCCCAGGAAAAGGAGTCCCAGACGATCTATAAATAGACAGGTTCATTCGCACAGAATCTAAAAATAACTCCAGTGATTGTCAGACGACATTTCAACCACACCCACCCCCGCCTTGCCCACGTGTGTACCCTCCTTTTCATTCATTCTCAGCAAAATTTCTTTTTTGGGTTTTCCCGTTAGTAATTTCTAAGTCCTAAGGGACGACTTGTATTTCCAAGTGCTATGGGCAAACCAAATAAAATTCTACGTCGCAGGAGGCGAAAGTTTCTCAACCAAATTCCACGTCCTAAGAGACTCCTAATAAAATTCTACGTCGCACGAGGCGAGAATTTCTCGACCAAATTCCAAGTCCTAAGAGACTTCTAATAAAATTCTACGTCGCACGAGGCGAGAATTTCTCAACCAAATTCGAAGTCCTAAGAGACTCTTAACAAAATTCTACATCGCATGAGGCGAGAATTCCTAATTCCTGTGGGAAACCCAAAATCAAGTCCTTTTGAGACATTATATTAGTGTATTTCACACACATCTAAGCCCATACGGGTTCGTGAAGCTTTCTGAAATCGGTAACCATTTTTTAAGTCTTGTGTTTTTATGAACTAACGAAAGTGGACAAGACCACAGAGATTTAGAAGGTTCTATTATTCCTTCCCTTTCATTAATCTCCTCCTGGGAATGTGCTACCCTGTAGGCAGGTATGTAGACTGGTTTGGTATTTTGTGAAATACCTATTCTATGGGTTATCTCGTCTGTATATTCAAGTGTGTGTCCATCTATGGCAATTATATCCTTATACTCACTCAGTAGGTCTATGGGCTTTTCTGTAGCATAATCTTTGATATCTTTCAAGTGACTCTGTATTTTAACTCTTCTAGGTTCTGTTTCATGAGCTGAATTTTCATTCTCTTTATAAATCGATGCAATAGCTTCCTTTTCTACAACTGAATAGGGATAGTGTATACTTCTGCTAGACCTATTTCTGTACCTTGTGATCACCTAATCTTTCTTCCTCTGTTATTACTTATAACCTGTGAACCTATTCTACCCTTGCTAACTTCATATAACCTGGAAAATAATGTATTCCATTTACTTGTGATCTTTCTGTTAGTGTAAGAATTTCCTTTCCCTCAAAAATTGGATTTACTGTGCATTCTATCCAAGTGCTTTCTCCAGGTTTAAGTCTTAAATCTCTTTCTAATTTCAAGAAAGTTTCTTGGTTAGATTCTAAGTTTCACTGGTGTATTGAGAATGTGTGTTGCAAAATCGATATTTTTCCTCTGTACTATCTTTCTTTGGAATGCTTTTCAGGAAAGAGTTTTTTTAAGCCTGTTTCTCCTAATTATTTTACATGTAGGTATTTTGGATATCTTATAACCCCGTTTAATCACTAATTACTCTCCAGGTGCATCAGTGATGATCCTTTGTTAACAAATGCGCAAACGCTAAATGCATTCCTCTTACAACTAGAACCTTCTCCGTAAGTGAGACTCCTCCCAATTTAAAAGTGGAATCAATTTGTCCTCCTATCTTTATGCCATTACCGTGAACGTCTGTGATTCTAAAGTCCACTACTGGGTTCAAATTTAAGTGGGGAAAAATGTGCCTGATATACCTTTGTCGTTATTAATATTCTTGGGAGACCCAGTATCAAAGAATACAGCAACAGGCTTTCTTAAACCAACATACGCGGGGAATACTGGTCTGTAATCAGATTCATCTGATTTTACTAGCGTTGTTGACTTGACTTGAGTCTGACATTCCGGTCTTTTCCTCTATTATGTAGGAATGTCCATCATTCCAGGTGTGACAATATACGTTTGATATTGCTTGATCTTGTTGGCTCATTGAGTTTTGAAGTTTTGTTAGTATTGTGTCCCTGTTCCTCCTAAATTGTGAATGAGATCTGTCTCTAGGCCTACTCCTACAGTCTCGAACACTATGTCCTGTGCTTTTGTGATAGGAGCAGTAAGCTGGTCCACGGCAATCACTTACATAATGGCCCTTCTGGCAATTCTAACAGGTAACTGATGAAGATTTCCTTTGAGATGAGGTAATTGGGTTTCTATTCTGGTGTATAGTGCTGACATCAGTTTATACCAAAAACAGCGATAAGGTAGAATTAGAACATAAAATCCGATCTTTCATTCAAATCGCGTATCATTTTCGTGACATATTCGTGAGTCGTGGAAATAATACTTTTGTGTCCGTGTGCTTGTGTGGATGCATGTGCGAGGAGAAGTGAAAAGGCAGAGGGAGAGAGAATATTGTGTTTTTTCCTCTTGTGCCCCCCCTTCGAATCGGAAAGTCAAATATGAAATTCTATTGGATTTCCGCAACATCTTTCATCTGCATGGAAATTTCGTAAAAATTTTCATTCTTTACTATTGGAGAATTTATTCCCGAGAGAGAAAATCTCCTCCGCGCTTGAAGCCAGGAGTTATTTCAATTTCCAGAATATTACTTATGAAGTGATTTCCAATTATGCTTATGAGACTTTTGCAGTGACCTTGGTATTTTGCATTTTTTGAGCATTAAGAAAATATATTTACCGGATTCAAAGACAGTTAAAGTGCCAGATAGTAAGGGAAAAATATCTTACACGAACCATAAGTATTCTAGTAAAATACATAAACATACATACACATTATACATATATTTTATATATATATATAAATATAATATAATATATATATATATATATATATATATATATATATATATATATATATATATATATATATATATATATATATATATATATATATATATATATATATATATATATATATATATATATATATATATATATATATATATATATATATATATATATATATATATATATATACACATGAAGTGTTCCAAATAACTGGTTATTACACAACTAATAACAGAATTAAAAAATTTACCTCACTTCAGCCAGATACCTGAACTCTCAACAATAAAAATTACGACTGAGTACCTAAAGGTAACAGTGATCTGTTAAAAGATTTATTAATCACATGAAAAATCAAACTAAGTTCATCAAAACAAGTGTGAGGTATCAACAATTAAACAAGAAAAATACTAGAGCAAAAGGGCATCATCCATCAAACAACTTTAACTGTTTCCCTGGTCTTAATTCACTTCAGCAAAACTAACGGAACAAAACATGTCTTATCACTTTGCCTTATACACACAATTAATCCTATTTACTAGTGGTCAATAAATGAAACTGTTTTTAAAGATTTCAAATACAAAAATTTATTTTTAAATTCAAAATTTGTAATTAGAATTCACAATCTGAAAAAAATGCACTAATACTTGAAAACAACACAAAATTTAATTAATTCTTGAGTTAAATTACAAAGGTTAATTTATCATGAAATTAAATCAATCAATCAAAATTTAAACTATCAAGAATTACTCAAGATATGAAAAGAAAATCTTAATAAATGAAAATTAAATCAAGTATGCAATATTAAATTATTAAAAAATACTTAAAATGCTAAGCAAATAAATGTTAAATCACCAATATATAAAATGTAAAAAATCAAGAGATATCAAGCACAAGAACAAACAAAAATACTCAAAAGATTTCCCAAAAACAATTTCACTAAGGCAAAAATCACTAGATATACCTTATTATAACATGGTAATAATAATTAAAATTCTCTCTACCTCACACAAGCTTGTGAAAACTTTCGCAAAATCACCCAAAATGCAGCTGCTTGAGAATCACAAAACATGATTCTGATAGGCGCCATTACAAATACATACACTTTTCCTACATTCAGATCTCAAAAGATAAGTTTAATATCAATGACCACACAAATATTTTACGTTAATAATTTCTCTCTTTTGAGAGAGAGAGAGAGAGAGAGAGAGAGAGAGAGAGAGGAGAGAGAGAGAGAGAGGAACCACATGAATGGTCTCTGAAATCAAAATGAATAAATCTTAGTATTCCAGCAAGAAGTAAAACAGTCAGATGACGTCATTATTAAGGCATTTTCGGAATGAGATACGAGAGAATATTCTAGAAAAGGAAGATGACATCACTTCCTGAGCAAAATGCCTGAGCAATGTGTGATCAGAGCGATGCAATCTTAAACATGATGCAATTGCCATGTGCTTTGGTGCAATAAACTTGTTCAGATTTCTCAAAAAGGTACATGTCTTTACCAGAAAATCGTATGGGACAAAGCTTTTAACAAGATCTTAACATGACCAAGACAGACGGCAGCTGGCTAATGACAAATGGCATGTTTTTAAAACAAGACGAAGAACCAAAGTTGGTTTTCAGAACTGAGCAACCTATTGTTACCCCCCCGACCTGTCAACACATTATCTATCACAATGACAATTGAAGCCAAACAGAGCACTCGCTACCACACATGTGTTGCTAATAGACTACGTTACTATTAAAACGTATTATTAATTCTAAATTATGCTGTTAAGTTATCTAAATCACTAACTCCATTGAGATCTGACATTAAACTACATATGATACTTCAACAGTTATTATTATTACATGGAACACATGACAACTAGAACAGTAACTATGTCAAAATCATGGAAAGATATTCATTTTGCAAGGCAATATTATGAATATATATATATATATATATATATATATATATATATATATATATATATATATATATATATATATATATATATATATATATATATATATATATATTTTATCACATCACCGTGATTCATATACAATCAGTAAGCTACAAACGTCCTTTAATATCCAATTTGCTCTACCTCAGAAATTGCAGTGAGGGAGGAAACTTTTGGTGGCCATCCTTTTGCGAAGGTTGAGGACTGGGCCTGGAGTTGCATGAAGAGTGCCCCTTCCATCGAACACTTTGGTGAGTGGAAGGCAGGGCTGACGGTGGCACGCCTGTCATGGTGGCGGTGTCCCGGTCAGGTGGTTTTAGAGTTAAGGCCTCCCTGGTGGAGGTAGCTAGGCAACAGAGTGGTATCATGGAAGGACATCCCCAGAGGAGTCTTGTCCCGGCAGGAACTCCACTCTGTGCCTGATTTTGTTCACCATGCCAAGGTCGTGAGGTTGCGTGCCCCAAGGGTTGTCACTTGAAGCTCGACTGTGGAATGGTCTTGGTCTGTTCCTCTATCCAAGTCATCGTCTACTTGGTCTTTTCGTCAACAGTAGCACTGGCTGGCACTTGGGCCGTTCAATCAGGCTAATATCTGAGCCAATGTGTACCATAACTGGCAGGTTCACTGGTAAGCTAGAGCCATCCAGGGGTGCCACTGAGATGGACTGAGTCCGCACCAGCTCAGGGTGAGACATATTTGGTGACATGGCCATGGAGGTCACGGTGCTAATCAGGTTGATGCGCTTGTTAGAGGGGAAATGCTTTGGGCAACCAGGATATCCAGCAGTATAGTGCCCTGCAGTTCCACAGTCTCAGCAGGGTCCCTTTGAATGGGCTGATTTCCCTATGGTGACTGTCGGTGGAGAAGATTGAGTGGACGTAGAGGGAAAGGAGTTCTGGTTGTTGGTAGGAGGCTGCCTATTGTTGCCCAGCTTGTAGCTGCAATCAGATTCAGTGTGCCCCAACTTCTTACAGTGGGTGCATGTAGGCTTGCTAGGCAGTCCATTCT
This sequence comes from Macrobrachium rosenbergii, assembly GCF_040412425.1. Classification (NCBI taxonomy): domain Eukaryota; kingdom Metazoa; phylum Arthropoda; class Malacostraca; order Decapoda; family Palaemonidae; genus Macrobrachium; species Macrobrachium rosenbergii. The sequence goes on along the minus strand of NC_089789.1, from coordinate 4,299,107 downwards.
TTGGGTGAGTTGAGCCTGGGAGGTACCTGGGTGGCACTA